>NC_052505.1:99104951-99149492 GCF_014356525.2 Nilaparvata lugens | reverse complement strand
ATGTTATTGAAAAAATAATATCAATTATATCTGAGAAACTTTCTCGCTTTCACCACCCACTTATCTTTTCAAACAGAAAAGTTCAAAGCATGTAGAAAATTTCATGTTTTCTGCTTGAAATGTCTTGACATTGACGAACATAATCATTAATTTGAAAAATAACCATAGGTCGGATAAAAATTATCCAGACATCAATAGAAAGGAAAAATTCTCCCTGTTAATTTGATATAAAATTATTACGCATTAAGACGCCTCATGATTCTGAGAGAAAGTGATATTCAAAAGAAAAACAAATTTCCGCGATGCTTCCAATTTTACCATAAAAGTTAAATTTCCTTTTGATCCTTCAAACCTGGATATTTTCTAGCACTACTAGGATATCGGGGATGATATTCTACATCCAATTCTGACGTTGAATTGGAAATTTGAGAAAGTTTACACGAATTGGCACTCATGTAATTTCTTCGGATGGAGGGCCAAGTCTCAACTTACTTTACACAAACTATAGCATGGAAACTATTGCATTTTGTAAATAATAAATGTGGGGACTAGTAGTTCTGTGAACAATAAGAGACCTCGCGCAGTTATAACCACAGCCTCCTCTAATACTGTCCATCAGAGTAAATCCTGTCTGTATGTCGTGTCGGCGGAGATATCGGTGTGAAAACAGCTAATGGCTGGTGGGGTTGATGTAGCAAAACACAACATCAAGAGCTAATCACCTTCAAGACATACTGGCAACAGGGACAGCACGAGTTCAAGCAGAGAAAGGTCGAGACAACTATAATATGTTAATTTAGTTAATAATGCATGCGTTATTGCTTCAATCAATAGTTTATTTAATAGTGCATAAAAATTGCATTAATGAGGCATGCAATTGAAAATAGGTACACACAGGAGCTGATTTTTACCAAAGTTACATTGAGATATTAATTGCATGCGCTATTGCATGCAATTATAATCCACTCGACAGCTGATTTATGATGAATAATCCTATAGTCTGATTTTTACGGTACCTAATATTGGCGTTAGAAGGAGACTCTTTTTCCTTTTGTATTATCCTTAAAATGCAAAAATTTCAAAAACCCTTTAACTATATACGTCGACGCGATATTCCAAAGGAACATACATGTCAAATTTCATGAAAATCTATTGCTGCGTATCGCCATAAATGCGGGACATAAATATAAAAATTAAAAACATATAAACATAAAGAGAAATGCAAAACCGTTGACTTGAATCATAGACCTCACTTCGCTCGGTTAATAATTCATTTTTTGAACAAAAATTGTATAATAGAGTACCGTATTGAGATACTTCATTGGGCACTATTTCCCATGGGTCTAAACACGTCAAACCACGCCATTCCAATGGGCCAATCAGAGAATTTTATTTAAATTAGGGTCGATATGATGAGTGGAATTGGGATTTGGGGAAGAAAGAGAGAAATACTTGAAGATGCCAACCCAGGAGACTGATGGAAATCTCTTAAGGTCTTTGCTATTTTAAAATGCATTATAAAAATTATTTTATAATGAATGTATAACTGTATGGTAACTTTTTATATTTGTAAAATACTCAGTGATACAGCATTATTGTAAGAGTTATTGTAAATTAAAGTCCCTAAAATTTAGGAATGAGAGACGAGCAATTAAGCTGCCTAATCTGTACCTGCTAATCACACTGATGGAGAAGAAGATGCCACGTCGCTACAAGAACTTCAGAATTCAATCAAGTGAGTCTACGAATGGGGCCCCTTTCAACTACGACCATATTAGCTGCGATTAAAGGTTTCATTCGGCAAATATTCTGATAAAAATTTGAAAACGAATATCAAGCTTGTATAACCTTTGAATAATTGAAGTGAAAAGGGCGGGCAACATCGTATTAGCTTGCAAGCTAGGTATATTATCATTTTGAGTCATCAGTTTCATCTTCATCATTGACTGTTAGCCTAGTAATAATTTGGAAGGTGATACCTCTATTCATATCATTAACTTAGATCAGCAATATATAGCTTTGATTGAATTTATCTTGGAAAACGAAATTTCCAAAGATCACTTCAAGTATCAAATTTATCACAGATAGGCTATTACATTCATTATAAGGTCATCAGTACCCAGCAGAATAGCAGCCAGCATCAAGGATTATGAAGGTCCAAGGCATTCTTGATTATTCCTATCTTTGATCCTGTATGGTATCATTCAACATCTCTAAACAATTTGTCAAATGGCAGTGAATCGGTTTGGTGGTGGAACTAGATTTGTATTTTACAATCCTTGAAATCCTTGCATACTTTTTTCTCTGCGGAGATGTTTGGAGCAGCTGGAGGGTAAGTACCCAATCAGCAAAATCAACTTGAATCGAAATCAAAACAAGGTCGTTTTGTTAAACGTGTGGGCTTGATTCAAGATTTCGTTTGCATGCGTTTAGCTCGAAATAAGTTAATTTCAAGAGTCCGTTTATACATTGTTCAAGCTAGTTTTGAGCTCGAAATGCATGCTCAAATCAGGCGGGTGCTGCGAGCTAAAATCAAAGTCGCGTTGCGAGCTCGATTCAGGCCCGAGATGCACGGTCGAATCAGGATTGAGATGCAGTCTCGACTCAGGCTTGAAACGCATGCTGGATGCAATCACCCCATTCAAGGCCACCTGGCACACCTTTCACGAAATGCAAGCTCGATTCTATTGTGATGCTAGCTCAATTAGAGTCTGATTCAAGCTGGATGTTTAGAGTGAATAAATCCTGATTCAAGGCATACTGCCTTCTTGAAGTAAGCTTGTTTCAGCTTCGAATCATGAATATGATTCAAGGCCAGTGCAATCCAATATCAATGCTAATCATACCCAAAGCATCCAGGTTTGAAATAATCTGTAATTCTTATTATTATGATTCAATTATTCTTCCAAAAAACTAATGCTCAATCTTATATTGCCTTAATACTCAATTTCTATAACTCAGTGGAATATCCTACATTTTATATATATATATATTTATTTATATTTATTTATTTACATAAATACATACATGGAGACAACAGGTTAAACCTTATATGTCTCCTTGAAACATTACAACATTCTTCATTCAAAAAAATTAGATTAAAATAAACATGAACGACTGAGAATAAAACAAGAGTAAAATAAAATAAGAACAAAATAAATTATATAAAAAAAAAGCATCTTAACAAGAGAATATGGTTTTTATAAAAAAAAAATCCATCTTATAGCTAGGATTCCCATCTATCCTGAATCTATCTATCCTATATTGCCGAAACTACTTTCCAAGATAAAATATGGGAGGTGGGAAAATATGCACTTAAAATATCTTACATGGGTACAAACCATGCAATACAGAAATAACAATACAGAAAATGTGGGCACTGAGAAGAAAAAAAGAGTCATAAAAAAGAGAGAAAGAAAAATGTCATACGGAAACCTGGCTACAAATATCTATCCTAAATTAAGCCCTTCAGAGTGCTGCGGAATCTGCCACGAGAGCACCCAAAGACGTCTAGGCGCCCAGAAAAGAGATTGAAAAGCCTTTGGATTCTATTAATTGGAGAGTTATAATGACTCTCTGTTCTGGAGCGTGTTACAAGAAAAGAAAATGAAGAACGACGAGCTATGGATGATATGTAGATATTAAGTTTAGAAAGTAAATAAGCAGAATCTATTTCATTGTTAAGTAAGTTGAAGGAAAATAAGGGATCTGACATCCCTCCTGATTTTAATGTTTCAATTCCAAATATACACCTCAGTATCAGTTGGGATATCAAATGGACAGTAGACAGTAAACTTCTTGTAATACATATATCTCAAAAATTTGTTTTGTAAACGCTCCAGAATGAGAATTTGGCCATTGCAATATGGATTCCAGATCTCAGAGGCATATTCTAGGAGATTTCTAACTAGTGACTTGTATAAGAATAAGAGAGGGGCAACATCACTAAATGGTGAGCATGTCCTTAAGATGAAACCATCTGCTGATTAGCCCTACTGCATATGAGGTCCACATGACAATTAAAAGTAAAATCACTGGTAAACACACACCGAGATCTTTGAAAGTTTTCATCTCTTCCAAAGGGGTGCCACCAATATTATATATATTTTCAAAAGGAGCCAACTGTCGAGTGAAACTAATAACTTTGCACTTGGCCACATTTATTTTCAGTTTATAGTTTCACACCAGACTAATAAACTATCAACATCCTCTGAAGGTTAATGCAATCATTGACATTCTTTATTTCTCTGAATAGTTAACATCGTCAGCGTACATGAGGCAAGAAGAATTTTTAACAATGAAGGAAGATCGTTAATGAATAATAGAAAAAGTAGTGGCCCAAGATTAGAGCCCTGTGGCACGCCAGATGAACAATAAAAGGAATCAGATTTATGATTATGTATCATAACATACTGCAATCTCAAATGTAAGTAACTCTCCAGAAGTTTGACTAAGTTATCACAGAAACCCATTACTCTGAGTTTCTTAACTAACAATCTGTGATTTATTGTATCAAATGCCTTAGAAAGATCTGTATATATGGCATCAACCCTTCCCCCACGTCTAACACTGTGGACACTTCATTGCTGAATACCATTAGATTAGTTACAGTGGAGCGCCCTGGTAAGAAACCATGCTGCTCCTCTGCAATAACTCTCTTGACCTGTCCAAGTATAATTGCATGTAGTACTTTTTCAAAAATTTTGGAAAAAAACAGTTCAAATAGAAATAGGTCTGTAATTCCTTATGTCTGTTCTTTTCCCCGACTTAAAAACCGGGGTTATTCGAGCAATCTTCCATTTTTCAGGGAATTTAGAAGTTTTTATAGATAGATTGAAAATAAACTTAAAGGTTCAAGAAGAACTGCTGCACAACCCTTAACAATAAATGTGGGAACAAAATCAGGGCCTTCAGAGCAACCAGATTTTAATCCCGCTATAGCAGATAGGATCTCAGAAGAAGAAACATGACCAATGCCTACACTCAATCCCAGGCCGCCAGACATCCCCGGACCACCCCCGCATTCATCAGATGCAACAGGTGTATCAGCCTCATAAACTGACTCGAAGTAACGTGCAAATCCATCCACAATATGAGGACCAATGTAGGACTCCCCACTCAGCGTCATAGTCGACTCCACAAAGGATGTTTCTCTTGCAATTACGTATCTCCAAAAGTTCTCACATTACCACACAGACCAGATTGAATGGAATGTATATAGTTATTATATGCTAAAGTAATTCTAGTCTTCAAGGAGGTTCTCAAAGTTTTAAAAAGATTGTCATGATGAGGTGAAACTTTCCTCTTCTTGCACATTTATTCTTCATCTTTAGATCAGATACTATATCTGCAGAGAACCAAGGAGGATATTTAGGATTGTGCTCTTTCACTTTAATCTTCGGAATACAATCATCCAAGTGTGAGTACAGTATTTTGTAAAATTCATCCACAGCCGAGTCGACATCAACACAACCGAATAAAGAGTCAGCAGCGGTCTCTCAATCCACAGTAGAGTTTAAGATAGTCTCCCTTAGGATAATTATAACGGAATTCCTGGGTATCAGATGAAGCATTATCAGTCCCAGAATCTGAATATGAGGCCTCAACAAATAATGCAGGATGATAGCCGTCTTCAGGGAGGAAGGAATCATCACTCCTGACAACTTCAACATGGAAGTTACTTAATACAAGATCCAGAGTCCTACCCAAATTATTCACAACTGAGTTATACAAATTTAAATCATAAAAATTCAAAAAATTATTCAGAATCCTAGCTCTAGATGTTCCCAAAGAAAGATCATAAGTGCAGGAGGTTATTTCTGGTAAATTAAAATCTCCAATAATCATTGAATTACCATTAAGTAAATCGTGAAGAGATTCAATATATTCTAAGTATTGGAGATAGGTGTTCGACTGAATTGATGGAGGTAAATAGACTGCATTTATGTGACAATATGTTGCATTTAACTTCAATTTAACTCCTACCGACTCATAATCATTATTAGCTACGGAAAGCTCATCACATAAATCAGCATGCAGTGATCTTTTAACTGCAATAAGTACCCCCCCTCCCCTCAGACGACCATCACCATCACCCCTATCACTCCGATAAACACTATAGCGTTCATCAAAAAATTCGGAGCTGGCAATACCATCATGCAACCAGGTTTCCGTCAACACAATAATATCGTGATCAGTGCTTAGTAAGGATCTATAAAAATTGGAAGATTTTGTGCGAAGTCCTCTTACATTCTGATAATAGATAGACAAGTTGGAAAATAACATAATTGACTAAGACAAGAACAATGAAAGTTGAATAATAGTAATAAAAATGAGTATAATGTATAATAATAATATAATATTTAGTATACGGTAATAATAATAAGTATGTGATTTTAGCCGTGATGCAAAACATAGGCTACAACACTCAATCAGGTTTAACTCATCAGGTTTTAGATTCGGCTCTCAAGCTTGAAATGGAAACGGTTCTCAACGAAGAGTATTAGAACGAGAGAGAGAGATAAAATATCAAAAGAGATTAGGTTAAAGTTGCACTATACAGAAGTCGGTCAAGATTATCAGTAAGAACACTGGCATTTCAGATATCGCACTTTAATGATTGTAATGGAGCGAGAATGGAGAACGAATGTTTATATATTCCATTCAAATAACACTTTGGAGCAGAAAAGTTGAGAGAATAATGATTCTTAATATGTAGAAGAAATAAAATGGACTCTACAATAAATAAAGATAATAAAAAATAAAATTGAACGGTGAAGGAGAGAGAAATAGAGAGAGCAAAGTGAAAAGACAAATCTAGTCAAAATTTCAGTGCCTACATAAATAAGAACGTTAGAGAGTAAATTAATGATAAGAGATCAAGTAGATTCGAAGAGCGGAATGGTCACCACCCCAAAATCCCGAGGAATCATGCCGTATAATACAATTGAAAGAAATGAACAAATAAATAACCAATAATATTCAAATATAGAAAAATAAATAAATAGATGAAAATAAATAGAGGACCGTTTAGAAAAAAAAACCTCGAGACTTAAACTTGTTATACACCATATGAAGGAAATTCTAACCGGAAAAATTCAATTAATAGATACAACTATATGAATCCAGAAGTATGGAGTTAGTGACCCCGCCCACACCACTAATGACCAATTACCAGAAATAGAACCGGAAAAATTACAGTATAGTATCATGAAGAATAATAAATTACAATTTAAGATACTGAAGAGAAATTTATGCATAATAGAGTTTATATTCAGGCATAATATTCATTCACCATTCTTATAGCTCATATCCAAATATCATAGTTCATTAAATTAATACAGGACGGTATTCAGAATACATAATAGTCCATTTCAAGTATTAGACGAATTAACTAGACAGGATTCGATCACCCTCACGCCAGAGGATCCTACCATCAACACTCCACATATAGATGAAATCCATATGAAATCTATATATTCAAATTGAAATATTCCTTAAAATTCTCCTGTGAATGGCAAATTACTTATTCATTCTCTCCTTTTAGGGCAGTCTATAAGCTGTCTCTGTAGCTGTATTGATTGAGTCGAGATTGACCTCAGCTAACCAATAACAGCTTGCAGACTGTCCTGAGAGGGAGCAGTGCATGAGTCACTCGCCATTCGATGAATTAAATCAAATCTGCTATAGTTCAAACAGCTCTCTATGCTTGCAACACCTCAAATGGAATACAGTTCATATACATCTGAGTAACACATCAATTATTACTTTGAATATCTATTAAAATATTAAATATTATATATTAAATATAATATCTATATTAGTTTATTTTCTTTAAGCTTAACTTCAGAGTATATCATTATGAGCGAAAAATGTAAATAAGAAAACATTATTTTCAATAAAATTCAATGATTTTTATTAAATATTACGAAAATTGAACTTTTAATTTATAACTATAATTATTTATTTTTACTTTGAACTGCTATCGTCCTCGATTTGAGCTTCATGAGGCATAGTGTCTCTGCTCTTGGTCCTGTAAAATATGAAATGTACAGTTTAGTGGGATAACTTTGAGTAAAATATGAAATTTCTCGGTAATCAATTCTCAGAATGCTGATTATGTAGATTATCTACTCATACAGAGTGTCCCAAAAATACATAAATCAGTACTACCACAACCACGGTATTCTATTCTTCAAGGTATATTCTGAATCCTCCATAGTTTTCATGTAATCAATAGCAAAACGCATGCGAATGAAATCTTGAATCCATCCCTCACGTTTGACAAAACGAGCTTGTTTCTATTTCGATTCAAGTTGATTTTGCTGATTGGGAAGCTACAGTAAATATCACGCAACAACAAATAAACAATCTTTCTGTCAATGCCAGATGACTGTTCAATAAATTTAAATTTATAACTCTAAAATCCTGATCAATATGAGATAAATATATTATTATACTAGCAGGTAACCCGTGCTTTGCAAGGGTCTTTCTTAAAACTTGACGTAATGAAATCTAAAAGAATTCAAAATAGGCCTATGTACAGTGAGTCAGTCATTCTATCAGTGCTCGAATAATTTTGAAATTTTAATTAAATAAAAATGGAAGAATATAATTTCTTTATGTAAATAACAACACCTTCATTGAAAGACATATTAACTGCATGCGTTTTCATATTGCCGATATAGCATTGATGAAACTGTAGACGTTTGTTTATTTAGCATTTGTCTCTGTAATAGGAATGAGAGTAAACACGACATAAGTATTTAATACCTTAAAAGGTTTTTAAAGAAAGGTTTTTAATAACTTGAACTATACAGGTTTCGAATTGGAATGAGTTTGTTATTTGGAGACTTAGTAACAGTAATAACAAATTCAAAAAAATATGTTGTTATACTACATTCTTCCCCCCAAAGAGTTAATGAATGTAGGTAGTCATTCAAATAATTAGGAGGTTTCTATTTCTAAAACTTCTTCTTGGATATGTATTTTGGTTTTCTTGTCTAGTAGTCTGTTGTCTAGGTTGTAAGTGATGAAGTTTTAGTTTTACTTTTAAAGAATAAAGAGTTGACGAGGGAAACTCACAAAGAAAACAATTTTACATACCGACTGCGTTTTAATCACCATGACAGTGCTGCCACCATAGTTGTTCAAACACATAAATAATTTTGACATTACAATAGAAATAATACAAAATATAGTTTTACATGAATTATTATATTCCAACACTCCACCTTAATGTCAAAATGTTTTAACAAAAAAATCAGTTTACATCTAAATTGTTATTTCTTAAATGATAATAAAGATTTTAATCAGAATTACTTGTTAGAAAGTCATCACTTGTTTTACATAGTCACCAACATATCTTTAAACTTCGAAAATTTGTTACTCAATAATGGTTTAGTAAATATGTCAGCTAGCTGTTTTTCTGAACAACAATATTTTATTTCAAACATGCCATTATGAAATTGTTCACTTACAAAATGGTACCTGACATCAATGTGTTTACTTTTCCTGTTCATTTGACCTGATTTAATTAGCTTGATAGCACTTTGATTGTGCACATTAAGTACTGTATTTATAGTTTTGTTAGTCAATTCTGAAAGAATAGTCTTCAAATATTTTAATTCTTTACAACACTCTGCAGCAGAAATATAGTCAGCTTCTGCTGTGGATAAGGCAATAATTGGTTGCTTTCTAGAGCTCCAAATAATTGGTGCTCCTCCCAACAATATAACATACCCACTTGTGCTTTTTCTATCATTTAGATCACCAGCATAATCTGAATCACAATATGCTTCAACTTTCAATACATTTGACTTACAACTGGGAAAAAATAAACCAACATCTTTTGATCCATTTAGATATCTTAGGGTTCTCTTAACATTTTGTACATCTTTATCACTAGGGTTATCTAAGTACCGGCTTTCATAGTTGACTGCAAAAGACATGTCAGGTCTTGTTTTGTTAGTATAGCAAACTACCTACCGCCTCTCTATAGGGAAAATCTATTCTAAGCTTTTCAATTTGGTCATTTTTTACTATGGGTGTATTTTGATATTTACTGCCAGTCATACTAAAATTTTCAAGAACTTCTTAGAATAGCTTGTCTGTGTTACAAAAATGCCTTCTTTGTTTTGTCTTATTTCCAAACCTAAATAACTAGCTGGATTCTCATTTACTGTCATTTCAAAATTTTTCATTAATTTTTCCAATAGATTATTCATTTTAGTTTCATCCTTGCTCATCAAAATTCCATCATCTACATGTATGGCTAGATAAAGTTCATTTGAACTGTCTTTGAAAATGCATTGATGAGATTTTAGTTGATGTAAACCTTCTTGCTGTAGAAAAGATGTTAGTTTTTTATTCCATTGAGAAGGGGCTTGTTTTAATCCATAAAGGGCTTTCTTCAATCTACATACGGTACCTTTCCTTCTTCATCACCAAATCCTTCTGGAATTCTCATAAAATTTTCATCATCTAATTCCCCATACAAAAAAGCAGTTTTTACATCAAATGTTTGGATTTTCAAATTATCCTGTGCTGCAATTGAAAACAAAATTCTTAATGATGCATTGTCTACAACAGGACTAAAAGTATCTTCAAAATCGATTGAACCTTCTTTCTGTTGACATCCTCTAACAACTAACCTAGCCTTGTATATCCCATTATCTTTTACTTTGAATACCCACCTACTTGTTAAAATTTCCTTTCCTGTAGTTTTTTTTTCATCAACAATACTCCAAGTATTATTCTTTTCCAAAGATACTTTCTCTTTATTATTGCTTCCTTCCATTTTTCTCTGTCCTCACTCTCTATGCATTCCATAAATGTTAACATTACTTGTCCATCATTGTATCTAGCAGGTAGTCTTATATTATTATTTCTTGGTCTCAAACTATAATGTTGATTCACTTCTTCTAATTGATCCTCATTCACCATCTCTGCTTCTTGTTCTCTTTCATTCATCTCATTCCTGATCTCTGCTTCTTGTTCTCTTTCATTCATCATCTCTACTTCTTGTTCTCTTCCATTCATCATCTCTGCTTCTTGTTCTCTTTCATTCATCATCTCTGCTTCTTGTACATTTTCTTGTTCTCTCTGATTTTCTAAATCATTTCTATTTTGTCTACATTTTACAAGCATTTCATTTTGGTCTTTTACAGTTTCATTTGAATAGATCATTTTTTCTTTTTCATAAAACAAAACATCTCTTGAGATAAAAATCTTTCTTTTTATTGGATCCCATAATCTATAACCATTTGGGGCATATCCTACAAAAATTGCCTCTTTTCTATGGCTGTCAAGTTTTTTAAGTGGACCTAATACTTTTGAATGTACTTTAGAACCATGATATGGCAGAAGGTGTGGCTCGTTCATCAATTGGGCTAGTCAGTCGGGTCGAGCGAGGGGTTTGTTACCACTGTCTAAAAAAATGGCTTTTGGTGGCCCTGAAAAGGGCCAAGTTTGTTGCTGGTGGCCCTGAAAAGGGACCAAGATTGTTGCTGGTGGCCCTAAAAGGGACCAAGACAGGCTAGATGTTTAGTAGTCGTCGACTGGTGCAATACCATGCTGCGCGAGGGTCCCGGGCAGGTCCGTCTGGTGCGAGAGCAGGCCGGCAGGGGCTCAAGTCAATGGTTCGCAGTCTCCATTCTGGTTTACCCGGGCTACGGAGAGGGCTGACTGGGTGATCTACTAGCCAGAGGTCGTGTCGAATCTCCGCCGGGAGGACCTCCTCGACCACTTCCTCGTTTAGAAGGGGCCTTTGGTCAAACCCCGGGCAGGGAGGGTCGTAGGCTTCTGCTGCACACACTCCGATGTCGGTTTGGCACCCAACCTGCGCATCCAGAACCGCGCGCCAGTTGTTAGGCTGGGGTGCTAAGTCTTGGGGCGCAGCTGGCGCGGCGGTGTACAGCCTCAGCCTCTCCTCCACCTGGCAAAGCCGACGTAGGGCCCTCCTCTTCTGAATTCGGCGGCCGGCTCGGTTCCTCCTAGGCATCAGCTGGGTAGTAGAAAAGGAAGACACCTCAGGTTGCGGTTAGTCTCGCTGTGGTTCCCTCATTGGCCTGCTCGCTGCTCTGCTCCTGGTCACGGTAGTGGTCTCGGCTGGTAGTGGTCTCTGGTAGTGGTCTCGGCTGGTGGTCTCTTCTGGCTCTTCAGTGGAAGGCTGCTAGTGAGCAAGTGCTATTGAGGGTAGCTGAGTAGCCCCCTTTTATTCACAGTCCCCGAGTTCACCTGCGCTGCTATTGGCCGGCGGTGCTTCGGCCAATAGAAACGCAGGAACGGGTGGCGGTGGCTGAGGCGCACCCTGGTGGCGGGTGGGTCAACCACTCATTTGGTTGATGCGTGGCGTGGGGAGCAGAGCAGAGTGGCAGGCTGAAAGGTAGCGAACGCGAGGGAGGTATCAATTCCCCCCCCCCGTTTGAGGTAGCCATGGCGAGAATTTATTGATTGCAAAAAAACAAGATACAATGTTCACAAAATATACAAAAGTCCATTGGGCGATAATTTTACAGAAGTGAGACCAGAAGGGTCTCCCCCAACAGGTGGGTTGTGGTCAATAATTACAGAAATAAGACCAGAAGGGTCTCCCCCAACAGGTGGGTTGTTATTCCAAGAGATGTTGCTGGTCGGTGGTTGGAGCCGGGCGTAGTTGAGTCTCGTTGTCATGGGTGATCCAGTAGACAGCTCCTTGGTTGTGGGCGACCGTATATGGTCCCTTCCATCTGGGTGCTAGGCCCACATGGAATTTCTGAGCCTTGTTTGAGAGTTGATGATTCCGTGTGAGCACCTGGTCGCCGATCTGGTAACAAGGCTGTGTCTCCCTTCCTATTGAGATAATTTTCTTGGTTCAACACGGCTTCGCGTTGGATTGCGGTTAGCATGTGTAGACGCTGGTTAATATGGTCTTTGTGCGGTTCGAGTTGATTTTCGGGCCAGTGGCTCCATTCCCCTGGCCGTGGAAGGGTTTGGCCAAACAGGATTTGACTGGGGCTGTATCTTGTTGCCGTGTTCTGTCGATTTCGCAGGGTGAATAGCACGGATGGTAGTTGGTTCTCCCATTCTTGGTGATGTTCTTGTAGGCGGATCCGTAGTCCCTTCTTGAGTTCCTGGTTCCTTCTCTTGGTAGGGTTGGCTCGGGGGTGATAAATTGGCGTGGTGTAGTGTAAGACTCCCCATTTGAGGCAGAGTTTGTTCCATAGTTTCCCTGTAAACTGAGTGCCATTGTCGGAGAGTAGGATTTTTGGGTATCCCCATCTGGGAAACAGGTGCATATCCATCATGCGGCCAATCGTGTTGGCGTCGCCGTGAGGCAGCAGGTAGGCTTCTATCCACCTGGAGAAAGAATCAGTGATGACCAATATGAATCGATTTCTTCGCTTGGAGAGTGGGTAGGGGCCCATCAGATCGAGACATACGGTTTCCCATGGTCTAGTAGACCGTCGCGGTCGTTGCGTAGGTTTGTGATTCCAGTTGTACGCTTTTGAGCAGCTACACAGCAGGCAATTTTGTACGTACGCGGTTATCTGCGCCTTCATACAGGGCCAAGTGTAGTATGTAGCGATGTTTCGGTAGGTTTCGACGTAGCCTGGATGTCCCATTGGATCATCGTCGTGATAGCGGAACAGTAGCCGGGTGCGAAAGTTGGGCGGTATGACTATTCGCCAACCGTCGCATGTCTTCTTCTCCCAGAGTCGGTTGTGTAGGCGATAACTGGTGAGGAATACTTGATCAGTTCCCGGTTGATCCTCCAACGGTCGGGGTTCGATCTCCATCCATCATTGCACCTGCGCGTTGATCTGGTCGTCTGTGGCCTGTGCTTTCCGAATCTCTTCTAACAGTTCAGTTTTGGTTCTAGTTGTTGACTGGTCTCCTCAACTTTTTCGTTGTCGGGTTGCCGTGACAGTGCATCAGCGAACTGATTCTCTTTACCCGGGCAGTGTTCTAGGGTGAAGTCAAATTCTTGTAGGAGCAGGGCCCATCGAGTGAGTTTGGCGCGGCTGTCCTTTGCAGTTTGTAACCAGGTAATCACCTTATTGTCGGTACAGAGTATGAATGGCCTGCCTTCCAGGTAAGGGCGATATCGCTTTATTGCCCAGACAACCACAAGGCACTCTTGTTCGTTACTGTGATACTGTTGTTCCGTGTGGTTCAGCTTGGCACTGGCGTATGCGATCACCTTACGGTCATTGTTGATTTCTTGGTATAGGACAGCCCCTATACCGACCTTGCTGGCATCTGTCTGTAGGATGAAGGTCTTGGAGAAATCTGGTCGACAGAGTGGTTGGATGTTGGCGGTCAATGCTTGTAGGCGGCGGAAAGCTGTCTCTTCTGTTGGTGACCATTTCCATCACGTCTTCGTGCTGAATAGCTCAGACAGAGGCGCACAAACGTCAGCGGCGTTGGGTACAAATTATCGTAGCCAGCCGACTACTCCGAGAAATTCTCGCAGTTTCTTTCTGGTGGTGGGTGGTTGGGCAGAAGTCACAGCTAGGATAGCCTGCGGTTTTGCTTGGTTGCCCTCAGAGGTGATTATGTGACCGAGGTATTCAAGTTGCTTGCGGCCGATCTGGCATTTTGCTGCTGAGACAGAGAGATTGTATAGATTTAACCGTTCAAACACTTTGGCTAAGTGGAGTAAGTGTTCTTCCCAGGTATCCGAGTACACAATGATGTCGTCGAGATAAGCGTAGCAGAACTTGTCGACGTATCCACTCAGTACCTTGTTCATCATGGATTGGAAGCAGCTGGGTGCATTTTGTAGGCCGAAAGGCATGACCTTAAATTGTAGCTTTTCGCCGTAGGGAGTGGTGAAGGCCGTGTAAGGTCAAGACTGGGGTGCAAGTGGTACCTGCCAGTATCCCATCCGTAGGTCGAGTGAGCTGAATATTTTTGAAGTTCCCAGGCTTTGAATGACGTCCTGTAGGGTCATCTGCGGTGCCGTGGCTGGAACGGTGATGGAATTCAGCCATCGGTAATCGATGCAGAACCGTGATGTGCCGTCCTTCTTGGGGACAACGACGATTGGAGAGTTGTAAGGCGAATCACTGGCTTCTACCAGGTTGCGTTCCTTGAGGGCGGCAACTTCGGACTCGATAATTTGCAGTTTCTCCTGTGAGTATCGGTAAGGCAGCTGGCTGCGTATTTCTGAGCTGTTGAGTTGAATTGTCATGGTGGCGGCCGTGGTGATGGAGGGTGGCATCTGCTCCATGAACAATTTTGCATGTTGTTGCAGTAATACTGTTAACCATCGGTGCTGGTCGCTGGGCGTGTCTTCTAGTAACTTGTCAACCAGGTGAGTGTCCATCTCTACTGAGACTGGGGTAGAGTCTGTCCGTCTATCTGGATCACGGCTAGGTTCGGTGCTTGGCTGGGCAGAGGGCTGGTGATGTGGTTGTTGACTACTGGGGCGGCAGTGTTGGTGACCTTGTCGGTGACTGCGGCCAGGGCAGTGTTGGTGACCTGGTGGCTGACTGCGGCTGGGGCAGTGTTGGTGACCGGCTGGTTGACGGCGGCTGGGTCAGTGTTGGTGACCTGGTGGCTGACTGCGGCTGGGGCAGTGTTGGTGACCTGGTGGCTGAATGCTGCTGGGTCAGCGTTGGTGACCTGGTCGTCGACTGCGGCGAGGGCAGTGTTGGTGACTCCGTCCATGACAGCGATCCCTGCATGTTCCTCCTCAGGCTGGTGGTCGATGACGCGCTCATCATCGGCTGGTGATGCTGTCCTCTTGCGGGCCAGTAGAGGCGCGGCTGCTGGGTGCTGTGGAGAGTCTCTGTCAGCCGGGAAGAGCAAGGGGTCTTCGGTGACATTGGAAGGAGACTTAGCGACGCTAGCAGGGTCTACGGTGGCGTGACGGGTAGGCGATCGATCCGTTGTGAGTGAGACGGTCATGAGTGACGGCTGGGTGGTTGACGCACAATGGTGTGCTGGACGCGGTTGCTGTTGTGAGATGGTGACCTGGGTGACGACTGGTACTGGGTCATTCTTGATAGCCCGTGGAGGTGCGGCTGCTAGGTACCATGGAGAGTCTCCGTCAGCCGAGAAGAGCGAGGGGTCTTCGGTGACGTTGGAAGGAGGCTTGGTGATGCTGGCAGGATCCACGGTGGCGTGACCAAGGAATGACTGGCTGGCCGGTTTGGTGACGGTTATTGCTTGTAGTTGGGGATGTGACCTGCGAGGCTGGCGCTGCGGGTCTTGCACTTTCCGTGCTGGAGGGGTGGAGTCCGAGTCTCTCCAGTATCGCTGTTTCCCTGCCATTTCTTCGCGAGTTCTGGGCAGTCGCGATGAAAATGCTTGGCCGGGCAGTAATGACACTGAGGAAGCTGGTTGTAGTTGAACCTCGGCGGCGGCTCTCGATGGGGTGGCCCTGCGGGTGCCGTAGGTTGAGGTGGCTTATATTTTGGTCGACTGTTGAGGTCGGTTTCCAGGTCGTTGGCGATCATGATCAGCTCTTCATAGTTCGTGGGACAAGCAGCTCAAACTAGGGTGCGAAGCTCGGAACTCAGCTGACCAATGAGCAGGGCGATCACCTCGTCTTCAGCCAGCTTGGTTCCTAAGCGCTGCTGTAGTTGGAGCTTCTGACGGATGAATCGCTCCACTGGCTGGTTCGGTTTGTGGGTGGTGCCATAAAATTCCGTGTGAGTGGCTGCGATTTTATGGGCTCCCGAGAAATGGGCCTGAAGTCGGTCACGGAACTGTTCCCAGGTGGTGACGAATTCTCCGTAGTCTCTCCACCAGGCAGCGGCGTCGTCTTGTAGTTGCGCTTTTAGAAGCATGACCCAGGTATAGCTGGGAATGTGGTGACCCTGTAGCAGCTCGGTGCACTTTCGCATGAAGGTGATGGGGTCTTCATGGAGCTTGCCACGGTAGCAGGGTCGCTATGCTGGTCAGCTGGCTGAGGTTGCTGGTGTAGCTGACGGCTGGAGCCGGTAAGTTGGCCATGTTGCTGGTTGCGGTAGTGGCGTGACTAGAGGTTGACGGTGGAGCAGGCAGGTTGACAGTCAGCGTGCTGGGTTGCAGGGTGGTTGGTCGAGCGGGCTCGCTGGTGAAGGCGGGTGGCTGCGTTGCCCCGGTTTTGCTGGTGGAAGCGGGCGGCTGCGTCGTGCTGCTGTCGGTTTGACCGGTGGTCTGTGCAGGCCAGCTGGCGAATGTAGACTCGGTGTGCTGGCTGGTTGACTGCATTGAATCTTCGGTGGTCATATCTCCACTGTCTCCGGCTCCGGTTCTAGTCGCTACCATGTTCAGGTGTTATGGGCGCCACTGGGAAATTGCCTGTTCCCAGACAGGTATTCTGAATTGAAAGATTCAGAGACACATTTTGTTGAAAGAAAATAAGTTTGAATTTTTTTGTGTGAAAAATTCAAGACATACATTTAGATGAAAAATTTAAGACATACATTTAGTTGAAAATTTAGGTTGACATTTTGTTTGAAAAAAAGTTTTGACAGTGGTAACGGGTTACTGTATCTCCATACAGTGAGTGGCCCCACGTTGGCAGGTGCCAATAATTGATATGGCGGAAGGTGTGGCTCGTTCATCAATTGGGCTAGTCAGTCGGGTCGAGCAAGGGGTTTGTTACCACTGTCAAAAAAATGGCTTTTGGTGGCCCTGAAAAGGGCCAAGTTTGTTGCTGGTGGCCCTGAAAAGGGACCAAGATTGTTGCTGGTGGCCCTAAAAGGGACCAAGGCGGGCTAGATGTTTAGTAGTCGTCGACTGGCGCGATACCACGCCGCGCGAGGGTCCCAGGCAGGTCCGTCTGGTGCGAGAGCAGGCCGGCAGGGGCTCAAGTCAATGGTTCGCAGTCTCCACTCTGGTTTACCCGGGCTACGGAGAGGGCTGACTGGGTGATCTACTAGCCAGAGGTCGTGCCGAATCTCTGCCGGGAGGACCTCCTCGACCACTTCCTCGTTTAGAAGGGGCCTTCGGTCAAACCCCCCCGGGCAGGCAGGGTCGTAGGCTTCTGCTGCACACACTCCGATGTCGGTTTGGCACCCAACCCGCGCATCCAGAACCGCGCGCCAGTTGTTAGGCTGGGGCGCTAAGTCTTGGGGCGCAGCTGGCGCGGCGGTGTACAGCCTCAGCCTCTCCTCCAACCTGGCGAAGCCGACGTAGGGCCCTCCTCTTCTGGATTCGGCGGCCGGCTCGGTTCCTCCTAGGCATCGGCTGGGTAGTAGACAAGGAAGACACCTCAGGTTGCGGTTAGTCTCGCTGTGGTTCCCTCATTGGCCTGCTCGCTGCTCTGCTCCTGGTCTCGGTAGTGGTCTCGGCTGGTAGTGGTCTCTGGTAGTGGTCTCGGCTGGTGGTCTCTTCTGGCTCTTCAGTGGAAGGCTGCTAGTGAGCAAGTGCTATTGAGGGTAGCTGAGTAGCCCCCTTTTATTCACAGTCCCCGAGTTCACCTGCGCTGCTATTGGCCGGCGGTGCTTCGGCCAATAGAAACGCAGGAACGGGTGGCGGCGACTGAGGCGCACCCTGGTGGCGGGTGGGTCAACCACTCATTTGGTTGATGCGTGGCGTGGGGAGCAGAGCAGAGCGGCAGGCTGAAAGGTAGCGAACGTGAGGGAGGTATCAATTCAATATGTTTAATTTACTCAAAACCGGTTTTCTACCATACCATTTTTCAGCAGGTGTTGTATCAATACTGTACTATTACATTTTTTTCTGGATTAAAATCGAATCTTCAATTTGAGATCTATAAAACTTGATAGTAAATATCAGAGTAATCAATATGCGGACAACTTTTCAACTGAGAATTTATTGTAAATAATTGTGTTGCACATTCCATGGTATCACCGAAACTGAGTTAACAGAATTAAGAGATAAATAGATCATTATAAATATAGAGGATATATAAATTTAAAATGCCAGTTTCGAAATAAAGTTTTATTGAGAGCAAATGTAAAATGTAAATTCTAATCTTGTAATTTATAATTTTTTGGAATTTAATATCGGTGACGTGTTCATAACGTCGACACTGGTTTTGAGGTGGGGCTTTGCTCTGTACTTGTTAGGTCTTCTCTCTGAAAAATGGTGGCTGGCTATGTGTTCTAATTTTGTGCTCTCTGAATATTTTTCTGTTTAAGTGAAATTTATAATGTTTTAAATTGAGTTTTGAACAGTTTTATGGTGTTCTAAGTTTGTATAATTTGTTTTGTGTGTCTACAAGCCTATAGCCATTGTTTTTCAACTATATAAATGGATAAGTATTTAGCTTGTAATGATGTTAGATGTTTAAGTGTGTAAGGTATTGTTTTATGGATTTGTGTTGTATATTGCCAAAATTCTTCTGAAGATTATAAGTTGGTTTGCTCTGAAAACTGGATTTCTCATTCATAAGCAATAGATCCATTCATAATTTATCAAGAATCTACCATTTTGGAGCCGATAACTTCCTTTAGGTTAACAGGTGAAAAATGCTATCCAACCTATTTTAGGAGAAATTGGTAGCATGGCAAATGGTACCCATGGTGTGGGACTCAAACTACAAAATATATCCCCTGGTTATAAAAAATTATTGGTAGGATAGATATCTGGATAGATTGTGAATGGGTGATGCTGCTGAGTGGGAAATCGGTTCATGAAGGTTCAGGTTCTAATGAGTAAATACTTTTTACGCAGTAGTAAGATGGAGAACAATAAAAATAATGAAGTTTTATTCAGTGAAAACATTCAAAACTTAGATGAAGAATCTCAAGATTTAGACCTAACCTTAAACAATGACTCAAACGATAGTGTAGCTGTAAGTGAAAACGTTTCAAATGTAACAATTCATGAGGAAGTAGTAGAAATATCAAATGAAACAAGTATGGTAGGAGCTAAAAATTATCTAAATCTTATAGCGTTCTTAACACAAATGTTTAATAGACAAAATGCTAGGTTTGATGAGCAAAATGCTAAGATTGATGAGCAAAATGCTAAGATTGATAATTTGAAACAAGATCAAAGTGCTAGGTTTGATGATATGAAGCAAGAATGTACTAGTATAAGACTAGAGCAGGTTAGTATAAACCTTCTATTAAAAGATACACATGAAACATTGATAGATAATCATGAAGATGAAAGCAAATTGAAGCAGGATGATAGTAGTGTTAAGATACAAGATCAATTATTTCAAGTTTCAGATAATGTAGGCCTAGTTACTGTTAGGTATTGAAAAACTAAATCCTAGTGAGATAGTAGAATTGAGTAATGTAGTAGGTAGGGAGTTGTCTTTATTGAAAGTCAACAGTAGGTAAAGAAAGTAGTATTGCCAAATTTGAAAGTTAGGAAAACAGTAAATAAAGTGAATGTTCACATGAGACAGGTTTCTGTAGAGGTTAGGAACAATGTAAACAAAATGAATCTTGCTTTGAATCAAGTTGATGAATTCAACTTTCAACTGAAAATTGAAAAGGTGTATGCAAAGCATTATCTAGTGAACATGACTGACTTTTGTAAGCAAAATGGCTTTGTTGAAACAAAATGAACCCATGAATAAAATCATGTTCTTGAAGAAAACAAAGCACAAAGTCACCATTGATGTGTTAGTATTCAAAGGTTGTTTCAAGTTGCTTACTTACAAGATGATGACTGTGAATCACATGATGAAAGGGTATTCCCCGGCACTATATGTTATGATTAGGAATCCTGTGTTATGCCGGGATTCAGAATAGCATAATCGCTACGCAGTGTATGGTAAGAGTCCATAATTGTGTCTTTTTTCTTTCCAGTAGCCTATTTTTCTTGGCCCTTAATCGTTTCAAATTTCAATTCTTTCCTGTCTTTGTGTAATGTTCAGTAAATTTCTTCTATGATGACATCTTAACCAATCTTGTCCATAGTCATTTGAATTTGTATTTTTTCTGAAATAATTTTGGAAGTTAAAATAGAAGCTTATTTTCCTAATCTTTAAATTGTTGATAAAACTTAACTTTTCTAAAATCTATCTATTGTAGTGTAAATAATTGTTTGCTTGAGGTATATTTTTTCATCATATATTACATATTTTAATTATGTCTATTTTTTGTCAGGTATCATATTAGGTAACTAGGTTTTTCAGAGCAAATTATGTCCCATTTTCTCATTTTCAGTATATTTTTATTAAATATACTTCCTTATGAAAGTTTAGTACTGACATGTAGGATAGGCTCTAATTAATCTTTCTCTTCCTTGTATTATTTAGGAAATTTATTTACCCAATTTCCTTTTTCTCTTATTTGTATTTTTTAGGGAACTTATTTACCCATTATCCATCTTGATCGTCTTTGTATTGTAATCTTGAAATGGTTTGTACTTATTATACAGTCTTCAAATTCTGAAATTATTTAAAAAATAAATGGTTCAATTTAGAACATGCTGAAATTTAATCTTATGTATAAATTCTTTTGTTATAATAATAAAACTTCAAAATTTGAAAGTATTAATGAATTGTGTCGCCATATATATGAGATGTTCAATATAAATTAAAGTTAACTTGAATAATGTTTTCATTAAATAAAAACGTCTTGTCATATTATCAATTGAAATGAGTTAAAGGTTAAAATTTCTCTAAAGTTTTTGTAATTGATGTCTTTTTCTAAATTTTAAAAACTGTTTGTTCTATAAATTTTGATATGATTGATTATCGTTTGAAATGGATGCTGGAGTGTATGTAGAATTTTTAGTGGGGTTTGTTGATTAGAATTTTGCTGGTATGTGATTGTTTTTTGAGATGGAAACCCATTATTGCCTAAAGAAGGAATAACAGAGGTTATGACTTAGAGAGGCAGTAATGAGATAATATTTTTGTGTTGATTACTTATGTTGATTGCCATAGATGCAGATTACTTATGTTGATTGCCATAGATGCAGATTACTTATGTTGATTGCCATAGATGCAGATGATTACTTATGAATATTGATTGCCTTTGAAGCAAAATATTATTGATGTTTTGAATGATTTCTTGTTTAATGATTGATAGTAAAGTTTTGTCATGAAATGTAGTTTGTGTTTAGAACATTGACAAGTCGAAATAAACTATAGTATCCAATAAATGATGATTAATAATATTAAATATTTTGCTTTTTATACATATTTGAACAAAAAATTAAAATGAAAATTTATAAATTTGTCCACATAAATAATTTTGAAACCCTGAATGATAAATCATAAATGTGAAATATTATACTAAATGATAATGAAATGCAGATATATTGTATTATGAAATGATTGTGAATAGAAGACTGAAATTATTGAAATATGTATTGAAATTATTTTTGTTGTGATGATCTGATGTTTTTTACAATTTTGATAATGATACAGAGTGTTATGAAATTTATGTAACATGTATTTGTTTATGTTCTAAATTTTGAAGAATGGATTAAATTTTGCTATTTGAACAGTGAATAAATGGAAATGAAATTATTTTTTTATTAAAATTTTGTAATTCATGTCTCCATTGAGTTTGAGGAAATTTCACAATTTATGTATTGCTGACTGTATAATGAGATGTTAACAAATTTCATTTTATATTGATTATATACTTAGAAATAATTTTCATGTGTATTAGTTTGTATTGGTAGCCTAATCAAAAATTTTCTTTTTAGTTTATAAGCATTTTAAAATAACAAGTACAGCATGGACATTAACATCAAAATAATTATCATGTGAATCTCGAAATCGACAACAAGTGAACGCCATGAAGAGTGTTGAGAACATTTGGGTGATTTTCGAACTAGTGTGACTCATTAATTGAATATCTACGCCAATATCTACGCTGATGCCTACACCAATGCCAACGCCAATATCTACGCCAATATCTACACCAATAACTATGCTGATATCTACACTGATGTCTACACCAATGTCTGCGCCAATGTTGAAGCCAATGCCTACAGCAATGCCGATGCCAATGCCTGCGCCAATGTTGATGCCAATGCCTAGGACAATGCTAATGCCAATGCCGACACCAATGCATACGCCAATGACAATGCCAATGCCTATTGCTGACCATGTAACTCAAACTTCAACACTACCACATTACCTGGAGGTAATTGCCATCCATGTTCACATTCACAACTTTGAATTCAGAATAACAGTCACAGTATCATGAAAGAATTGATTCAAAAAATCCTCTCCTAAATTATTCCTGTATGCAGAACTCTAAACCTTGAAAGCTGAAAATATCAAAAAACCAAACCTTACCTAAATTAATCCTCACCTAAGTTAATCCTGTATGCAGCGTCTATCTCTTTTCCAAAAAAAATTGAGTATAGAAATAGAGTATTAAGGCAATAGTAAGATTGGAGAATTAGTTTGGAAGAATAATTGAATCGTGAATAATAAGAATTACAGATTTATTTCAAATTCTGGATGAAATTCAAGCCTGAGTCAAGACTGCATCTCAATCCTGATTCGACCGTGCATCTCGGGCCTGAATCGAGCTCGCAACGCGCCCTTGATTTTAGCTCGCAGCACCAGCCTGATTAGAGCCTGCATTTCGAGCTCGAAACTGGCTTGAACGATGTATAAACGGACTCTTGAATTTAACTCATTTCGAGCAAAACGCATGCGAATGAAATCTTGAATCCATCCCTCACGTTTGACAAAACGAGCTTTGTTTCGATTTATAGATGAAATCTATATAATATATATAATATAGTCTATATATATTATATAATCTATATATTAGACTTCATCTATATATAGAATGTATGGATGTCCACTGAGTATAGAAATAGAGTATTAAGGCAATAGTAAGATTGGAGCATTAGTTTGGAAGAATAATTGAATTGTGAATAATAAGAATTACAGATTTATTTCAAATTCTGGATGAAATTTGAATTATGATTAAGCATTGATATTGGATTGCACTGGCCTTGAATCAGATTATTAATTTATATTTTATATTTTTAATATTATCCAAATTGAAATATTCCTTAAAATTCTCCTGTGAATGGCAAATTACTTATTCATTCTCTCCTGTCAGGGCAGTCTATAAACTGTCTCTGTAGCTGTATTAATTGAGTCGAGATCGACCTCTGCTAACCAATAACAGCTTGCAGACTGTCCTGAGAGGGAGCAGTGCAGGAGTCACTCGCCATTCGATGAATTAATTAAATCAAATATGCTCTAGTTCAAACAGCCCTCTATGCTTGCAACACCTCAAATGGAATACAGTTCATATACATCTGAGTAACACATCAATATTATTACTTTGAATATCATCATCATCATCATCTTACATACAAGGATTAGGTTAATGCCTGTTCCGACTTACAAACAGCTTATTAGTATCTATATTTCAATTAATACAAAATTAAGCTATAATATATACAAGTAGTGTATTTATTGCCATCTCTTCCGTGGCCTACCAATAGATCTTTTCCCTGCCGGTTTATAATTCAATATCTGTAGTGGAAGCCTTTCTGCCGGCATTCTTCCTACATGGTCTTTCCACTGCTTCCGGTATTGTGTGATTTTTTCCAACAAGCTGTAAATTCCTAGCTCTGCTCGGATATCGTCGTTTCTGATGTGGTCCCTTCTATCGCAGCCCTTGGTTCTCCGGAGGAATCGCATCTCCGCCGCCTGCACTCTACTCTCTAGGGGTTTAGTTGTAACCCACGACTCACTTCCGTAGAGGAGGACTGGAGCAGCCATTATTCTATAAAATTTCATTATAGTTTCTCTCCGTGCTTGCTTCCCCAAGGTTCTGCTAATATTGCCACATACACTTGAAATTTTCCAATCTTTTTCTCGATATCCAAATCTTCACTATCTATTAAAATATTAAATATTATATATTAATATCTATATTAGTTTATTTTCTTTAAGCTTAATTCCAGAATATATCATTATGAGCGAAAAATGTAAATAAGAAAACATTATTTTCAATAAAATGCAATGATTTTTATTAAATATTACAAAAATTGAACTTTTAATTTATAACTAATTATATATTTTTACTTTGAACTGCTATATCGTCCTCGATTTGAGCTTCATGAGGCGTAGTCTCTCTGCTCTTGGTCCTGTAAAATATGAAATGTACAGTTTAGTGGGATAACTTAATAGGTTATTATGAGTAAAATATGAAATTTCTCGGTAATCAATTCTCAGAATGCTGATTATGTAGCTTATCAACTCATACAGAGTGTCCCAAAAATACATACATCAGTACTACCACAACCACGGTATTCTATTTTTCAAGGTATATTCTGAATCCTCCATAGTTTTCATGTAATCCGGCATTTAATTTTTTTAAAATAATCACCATATTTATTCAATGGATGAACATTTTCCTTAAAAATTTAGTATGGTATCATGTCTACATTAAAGTTTTAAATTTAAGTTTACTGTCTGAATCATTGTTCAATGGAAATGTGTATGATGAGTAAAATTCAGAGCTTCCAATTTCAAGAGAATTAAGCTGATTTTGTAAAATCCTATAATAAATTACTGAGATATAGTTATTTTGTCTTCTAGCTTGTCTACGTGTCCTCGAAAAAACTTAAGGGCAAGGTATCATATGGTTCTTGGAGTGATATCCATGCCATTTCAAAAATATCATGCAAAAACCTTTTATAAATTGGAGACTGTTATACATACTGTAACTTTCAGGATAAGTTATTGGTCAAATACTCTACCTTTTGACATACATAAATGAACTTCAACCCCTCATAAGGGGTTGACTTAGGCCTTCATAAGGACATCTCATTTACATTTATGACAGTTTGGCACACTGTCAAACGAGAGAAGGGGAGCATTTCGAGCATCTTTTGAAATTAAATGTAACAGATTACTAAATAAATAATCAGTTTTTCAATGTGTTCCGTTATTCATTGAAAAAGTGTTGTTTTAAGTTTTATTACTTTTATCAATCATTTCTATAAAAACTAGAACTAAATCAGCCCCCATTTTTGATAAAAGTATCATAGAAGTTTTCATTGATGTCATCATTCTTGTTTTAAAAAGGCCTTTAAAATTATGTACCACACAATGGGTGTTTACATTTCAAATATTTGAGTTACAACCCCTCATCTCTTTAAAAACTAAAACTTCAATCAGCCGCCATTGTGGATACAAGTATCATAGAACATTCTTATTGATGCCACCTTTCTTGTTTTAAAAATACCTTTACAATGATTAACCACACAATGGGTGTTTACATTTTAAATATTCCAGTTACAACCTCCAAGTAAACCCCTTATGAGGGGTTGGAACTCAGTTGTACATTAAAAGGTAGAGTATTCTATCAATAACTTATCCTGGAAGTTACAGTATTATATCTACAACAGTCTCCAAATTATTGAAGGGTTCCCATACATATGACTCACTCTGTATATGTGCATATGTATCGTTGAATTTCAAAGGTTGTTGAAAAACTGTGTTTGAAGGAGGTTCCGTCTTTGGATAGCAGTGATTAGATATTGGATGCAAAAAAGCAAACATGTAGAAGAAATTGGAAAAGAGTATTGGGAGCAAGCGGTGAAGTGGACGAAATGATGGATTCTTCTTTGATTCAAGTAACTGATTTGGAATTTTTCCAGATGTATCGGGACCACCAATCCATGATTATTCCATACTTTTTCATCAATAACAAAAAATCATGGTTAGAAATGATCCCCTAAATAATGTATGTTGTAATTTAAAACAATAAAAAATTGTTCACTCACCTTCTCAACAACCTTGTTCTGGCTTGTTGAAGCCATTTCGATGCCAACGATCCATATTTCACTTCAATTGCAATGTCACCAAAAAACGTTTGAACAGCAACTGTAACAAAATTGGATAAGAAATAATATAGCGATACATTGATATATACAGTATTAGTGATAGTATAGCAAACAATAGACTACTAGATCACCTTTTTACATAATAGGTGGCAAATTAAAAATTCAATATTTATTTATTTATTCACATTGTGTACAAATACTTAATCTGAGGAAAGGCACAACAGGATCATGCCCAAAACTGTCCCATTTCCAATTTATAGGTGCTATACTGTCCGAATCAAAATGTTGGTTATGTCACTTTCACTTTTCAAGATAAATTTACACTCTTCAATACTCAGATAAACGAGCAAATTTCGAATCAAATAGATTAGGCTCAAATTGAAAAATCTAGAACTAGATTAATTAAAATATGAAATATTATTGAACTCATGATGAAATATACCTCTTGGAGATTACCAACATCTTTAATTCTCTTAAAATGTAAACAAATGGGTTTTTTCAAACTTCAACCCATATAATCATAAGTTAGAATTTATTCAAGAGGAACACAGAATCCTATTGATGCAAAAATACTGAAAAATTGTCACAAAAAAATTCTAATAAAATAACATTCTCGTATGGTATGAAAATGAAAATATTTTAGCAAAACCTTGATCCCCCGCATCAATGAGCAAGAAGCAGCATAGGTTCAGCCTTACAATAGACCATAAGAATTATTGTTATGCTCTTAATTGTAGAACTAGTTATAGCCTAATAGATAATTTTATGACAAAAAATAGCATTTCAATGCTATAGATAATTTTGATTAATTTTTAAATGCTCTTGTCTCAAAATTTCAAATTTTAGAATTATTGGTTCTTGTTCTAAGGTACAGTTTCAATGTTGGATATGTTACAAGAAGTTTGACGAATGAGTGAACTGGCAGAAGTGTTAACCGCGGCTAGAATGCCACCTTTAATCTTAGTGTGTGTGATTACCAGAATAGTCCAGTCACTATATATAGTGCTTGCAATTTAAATTGTAGTTCTGATTTCTTAATATATTGTGCGGATACAGAAGAAAAATCCAGAACCAATTGTTCATGCAAAATTTCCTCTACTAGATACAGAGTGGCCCAAAAACTCGTATTTTCAGTTATTTGTTCAGTTCTCAGCTATTTCCAACATATCCAGTAATCGGACAGAAGAACTCGCTGTAGCTTTTTTTTAAGATTATGAAATTCTGAATAAATGATATTATTCTCAACTCTCCAATGAGTACTGAGTTGAATTTTTCAAGAACGACGAGTAAAATTTTGAGAAGAAATTAATTTCGATGAATTTCAGTTTTTGATCATCAATATCATCCAATTGTTCCCATTTAAATGAGAAATTCGAATTCTCTCTGGTCGTGATTTTGTGCTCCACAATCTGAGATCAGGTAGAGTGCTCTATCTCATATAGATTTGAATGGTAACAATCTAAAGATATTGATAATCAAAAACTAAAATTCAACAAAGTTGATTTTTTCCTTGATATTTTACTCATTTTTGAAAAATTGTAACTCAGTACGGTTCTCTTATTAAAGATAAAGAGTTCCAAGTGATCTCATTTTTTTCAGAATTTCATCATCTGAAAAAGGCGAGAACGAATTTCTCTGCCCGATTAGGTACTGGATTTGTAGGAAATAGCTGGAAACTGGATAAATAATCAAAAATACAAGGTTTTTGGGCCACTCTGTATCTTTATAGCACAAGACAATTTATCATGAAAATATTGGTTGGTTCTGAATTTATTTATCCATTTGTGGATACAATCTCAAATAATATAAATATAATTGGGAAACAATAGCAGGCTTTGCCCAAAACTATTTTATTGCCAAATATTGATAGGTAATGGATAATGTCCCAAAATGTTTTTAAGTTTTTACTGCTGAAAGTTCAAGTTTAAATTTCATTGATGTATCAAAAAATATAGGTATTAAAAATCAGAAATAGAATATAAATTGCTAGCAGGCTCCCTTTTTCATGTCTATATTGACTGGACTAATATGGTTGCAACTTTGAGCAAGCTATTGTGAACGCATTACCGTACTGGGAAAAAACATACCTATAGTCTTTTTTCTTTAGGGCTACTCTTGAATAATACATAAAAATAGAAATCTAAGAAAAATAGGAATAGTATAATATAGAAACAATATTTTTATTTATAAGAAAAATATGCTAATTTTAAAATGGGTACTTGAATTTCTGTTTGTTTTTATTCGTACATAGTACCTACAGGTATGGTTTGAAAAACAAATATAACACAAATATGGTTTGAAAATACATCTACTACAGTGCAGTGTAAATATGGCCTAAAACGCTAACCTTGCTAACATATAAATTAACATACAATAAAAATAAGTAACATCCATATTTACATAACCAAAAATGGCATATATTCGACTATAAAGGAATACGGTAGCCTACTTACTCAGTATGCATTTCGATATCTCACTCCCATGAAATGGAGTTTTTGTGTTCCCGTTTGATGCACGGCCAGCATATGAGAATTTCATGGCCAGCTCATCAATCATTAATCTTCTCAAGATATTATTGACACATTGGCCAATATTAGCGCTCCCCACTGTCCTCATATGCTTTATCTAAAAAAATCAAAACAATTTTATTAGTACTGTGTAAAATGATCAGTCATAAATGGTTTGCGAAATGAAGGACATTCATTCCGCAAAAACGTTATTTTTGAGTGGAGCTCAGTTCTGTTTAACTTATAGTAAGATTATTCTAGGAAAGAAGCTGAAAGAAATCTACGATGTCTCTCAGATGACGCTCCAAAAATGATGCAGTAAAATGCGCGCGTGGGGGCCCTGCACTCTTAGACTCCCTATGTTCAATACAAATTAACAGAAAATTTCTTAACTATATTCACTATAGGGGCTATCTTTCCTATTAGTTGAAGAGATCCAAACATACAGTTACAGTATTTGACAATTCAATGTTATGTCTTCATGTAATCACGATTTCCACGGTTTGAGTTAATTTTAAAGAATAATGGTCATTAAATTTTCTCAGCATTGAACTTTACACAAGTTCTATCCTTTCAAGATACAAGTTTATTATTAAATATTCAGTTATATTCCTTCCAAAACCTTGCGAATTCTAATAAACATTGAAGTTGAACATATTTTTCTAGTTCTGTTGAATATCCATTCAAATTTTGCGTTGGAAATAATCGATTCATGTCATCATAATGTCTCTAAAAGAAAAAAGTTATAAATTTGATAAGAGATCCATTTCTATTCATTGGAAATTGTATCGGTAGATGCGTTCCTTTTTTGAATTAAAAGTTTAAAATACTCCTCTGAAACACTTTGTATAACAAGGCATGAGCATAATGTACCTAGATTGTAAACCACATCGTCTTTGACTTTGGTGTAGGCTACTTATCGGATAATACACTAATTGGATAAATAACTAATTGAATGAATAAATCAAGACATACCTATATAATCTTTTTTCGTTGGGGCTATTCTTGAATGGAAATAAAAAATAAAACTCCAAGTACCCTTTTTTTAAATTGTTTATTTACGAAATGTTTCGACCTTGATGCCATTATCAAGTAATTGAATAAAATAAAATGAATAAAAAATAACATTAAATAAATACTATTACACGCTTCTTCTGATCATAGCTAGTACATTCATATGATTTTTCAAACTATAAATGTTAATTTTGAATTTATATTTAATAATGATAATAATAATAATAATACTGAGGATGATGCCCACATAAGCTCATAGGCTTATGCGTGGGTAATGAGTGAGAGGGATGATGATGAGAGGTGACTACTTTTTAGTTAGTCAAGACCGTCGGCTAACTAAAGCTATCTAACGTCGGCTATCTATCGTCTCCTCCGAAAGAACAAATCTATGTGATTGTGCTGTGGTCAAAAACTTTGCCCCGGTCGAGATTAGAACTCGGGTTCTCTTGATAATTAGACCGGTTCATTATCACTTACTCTAACGAGCCATCCAGTTAAATTTGCATGATTTATTAAAAAAAAAAGGATTATTGATGTCCAATTGAACTGAATTTATTATTTTATCTCTGTTTAATCATGGAAATATAAGTGTAAAACTGAGGCCCTGAAACCTGCACTGAATATTAAAGAAGAATTTCACATTATGTGCCGGCAAAATTAATAAGAGATAAAATAATAAATTTAATTCAATTGGACATCAATAACCCTATTTTTGATAAAATCATGCAAATATAAATTCAAAATTTACAGTCCTAGTCTGGAAAATCATATCAATGTACTAGCATAAGTGATCAGAAATAAGTAGCTTGTGATAGTATTTATTTAATGCTATTTTCTATTCAATTACATGATAATGGCACTGCTGCTTCAATCAGAACCTGACTATATATTCCTGGGAGTATAGATCATTTTTATTTTTCATAAAACAAACTTTTATGACGGGAGTTGCTTCTATCAATAATTGATCCTATTCTATCAAGACTAATTTTGATAGTATATCCGAAGGATCGCGAAAACTGCTTGAACAATTTCGATGAAATTTTAATAATTCAGTATGATATATGGAGGGTATTTTTAAAATTTCAGAAGTGTCCGTTGTGGACTCTGTTTGCAAAGAATGAGGAAATTCGGCCAAAATTTAACTTGGACGAAACAAAGGGGTTATTTATTAAAACGGCCAAATAGCTGTTGTTGCTTTTCCTAAAGTAAGAATATCTTCCATAGAAGTAAGGCGCTTTTCCCATGAATCAATTATTCTCAACATTGATTGTTGAACATTGAGATTCTCAAACATTGAAAAAATAGAAGTTAGCTTTCGAAAAAAATATTGGAGAATATGCATAACAGTTCTTTGACTGTCAGTATTCCTCATTAATAGCATCAATGCTCCCCATTCAAACAATGCTGACACATTGATGTGAATCTTACTATAATTTGGTTACTTGAGATCAGATGAAGATAATAATGTCGATGATCGCTACTGTTTCAATTTCAATCATGTTTGACATTTTTACTTTTGATGCCAGCTGTTATTATTATGTGAAATAAGCTCTCATTGAATGAAATCATAATCATTGAAGTTAATTATACTAAGAAAGCAATATTTGTTTGAATATGTGTGTCTGTATGTATGTCGGACGGATCTCGAAAACGGCTCTAACGATTTTGATTAAATCAGGAATACAGTGGGTTTACGACAAAAAACATTATTTTGGAACAGGTCTCAACTCTGGGAAGATTCGCTGCAGTTCCTTGAGAAAGGATTATTGGTACCTCAAGTAGCAGCTGATCAGAAAAAAAGTTTCCATAGTCTGTTGAGAACGTAAGAGGGTGTGAGCAAATGAAAAATATTATAATAGTTGTAGTTGAGTTACCAAATTTGGTGACCTTATTTTAAAACATTGCAGTATTCATGGAACATCTGGAATAATAGGTTCAGAAAGTGATCTGATGATAGCAAAAGAAATTTAAAATCGATCTTTCCAAACATATGGTAGTTGAATGTAATGTTCATTGTAAGGTGATAGAAATGCGATTAATTTCTTCAGCTTCTGTTGTATTGGTTCCTCTGTTGATCCATGTTTGTACGCAGTCATGGCCTTGAGAGAGCCAGTTACACTGTCTGTTAATGCATAATCCGGACTGACCACGAGAATCAATCAGAGAAGCCTTCTATTAAAAAAATCCCCTGCTCTGATTAATTCTCATGAAATTTAATCGTAATTGAAATTGAACAGACCTTGACAAACAATATCTGTTTGTTCACACGGCAAAATACCGTACGAACAAAATCGAGATAAGAAAATTTTACTGGAACTTTGTGTTGCGAATTCATGTAGTGAAAGATTGTGATGTCATAATCTATGGTCTTCAGCTATCACTCATTCGTGGACACTCTGTATATTGTTCCAAATTGTCAAGTTATAATGGAAAAGTGTAGATTTGACAAATTTGACGAAGTTCGTTGTTAATCCAGTCTAGCATGTTGATGTCTCTGTGCGAATACGATACCGCTTGGTTACCGTTTCGATTCAGGGGCAGTATTGGCAACCCGCACAACACACAGGTTTGGATACGTACTGGTATCAATAATTTTATTCAAATTGTTGATGAGTCGAAATAGAGTTAAGTTTATCATATTTATAGAGTTAAGGCATTGTCATGATATCTGGCTAATATTCACAATTCAGTATTTCAGTATAAAGTAAGATGAATTGAATGCTGTTAGAGCTTTAAAACTAACCTATAGAGATAGCTCATCATTCATGTTTGTTGATTTTCATTGCTAAATGAAAGGCATCTGTGCTCTTATGAGAAAATTTTATCATTGAGGATTCCTTGAATAATACTTTATCAGACATTTCAAAATTAAATTCCTGGCATTCGATTTCTCACATGCCGATCAACACCCAAAAACTACAAAAAATTCTCTTCACCGGTTATTAGCTGGTAACTTGGAAATAGTCAATATAATATCATGAACTTTCGGTACACATGTTTTAGAACTGAATCAATGACAATTCATTTTTTATTTATATTGTTATATGATAGAAGTACGTCACGAAAATAGAAGTTAAACAGGATGCGTCGAAATGAAATACAATATATAACATTTTTATAGCCTTCTTTATATTGACTATATCATAGTTCATATTATACTTGCATATTGACTAAAAGTACATTTATTTGAAAATTGGAATGGGATTTATAAACAATAATTTTTAAGGTTCTTGGGCCATAGGAAGAAGAGATATTTTCCCGGATGCGGGAAAAGATGACCAGAACAGGTACAATAACCCTAATCTGTGAAGTGTTAATGATGCTTCTAAGCCCCAAGGATATACCAAATAATAATTTTTCGATCATTTGTTTCTAATATATATATATATTATATATATATATATATATATTATATATATATATATATATATATATATTCTTTTCATTCCATAATACACAAATCAAATACATGATCAGAAAAAGGATCAACAGGCCTAGCCCAAAACTGTTCCCTCTTCGAATTTTGATAGAAGTTTGACTAAAACGTAGATTATGTTGCTTCACTTTTTTCTGTTTGCCAAATTATGTTCTTTCTTATTGATTGATTCATACAATGAGTACGTCATCGAAATGATGTACTAATATAATAGCCTACATTCCCATTCCCAAGATTCCCATCAGTATTATACATGTTTTTTATGTCTAAAATTTCTATATCATAGGTTATCAATTTTCTTTTTAAATTTGTGTATATTAATTTTGTTTTCATGAATTTCTAATGACTCGCAAGATGTATTTCTTTATTGGAATTTTTTACTTTTGGCATGAAATCTTTTAATTAATAGCAAAACTAGTGGCATCCCGATACATATTCATATATAGTGGGGGCCACATTTTCTTAGATCAGCAAATGTTCAATCAATTGTATTAATACTTTATAGATAATTGTAGATATGTGCTTTTTGCAATCTTGTTTATATTTTTAATAAACTCCTTGTGTTCTACCCTCAACCAGAGAAATTATTATTATTATTTTATTATTATTATGTGTGTTTTGTCTCCAATTTACTGGGTATGAAGGTTGCATTGGCTATTAAGCAAAATGACACTTTTTTTATTTAGAAATATTCAAAAAACTTCTAACAATTGATGTTGTGCATACAGTAGTATGATTGCCTTTTGCATAAGATTCAACGCCCGTGCTGACAATCCCAACTTTTTCAACTAATCAGCCAAATCCTTAGGCACCATCCCTGTTGCTGACATCAATAATGGCCCAATTGCAACGTTTTCCTGTCTCCACAGCTGCTTTATCTCATCTGCCAAAGGCAGGTATTTGACAACATTCTCTTCACTGTACTGTTTTAAATTATGTGTATTGGAAATGCCAATGTCTATGAGGAAGGTGATCTGTTTCTACTTATCTATGAGTATGATGTCCGGTCTATTGTGGGCTTATTATTATCATCATTATTAGTATTATTATTATTATCATTAATCATATTATATGCCTTTATTAGGGCGGATTTAGGACTCCAGGTTCTCTCTGCCACACAACCCTGATAGATGAGGATTGTACAAGGATGATAGATTGTTTTAAAGGATGCATGCAATAATAAAATAATGTTAGAATATGATAAGATAACAATTATTACCTTGACGACTAGTGGCAAGAGACGGTGACGGCGCGTGAGTGGTCGTGACGAGCGGTCGACGAGGGACACCGGAAGGCGATAAGGTGGCGAGTGACGCCACTGGAGAGGGTTGCTACAGAGAGAGCTACTGCTGCCGCTGCTGCTGCAAGGATGCTCACTGCTCGAAGCAAGGATGCTGAGTGATGACAGTCACGTGGAGATTCAACCACCGGAGGTAATAAGGGAGAAAGGTGTGTAGTCAGCTGGTCGATTTGTTTGGGCGGGAGGTCTTGAGCAGGTGCCACGGGGGGCGTGGCCGGCCAATCACAGAGCAGCAAAGTCGTCGTCGATCACCCTCCCTCCGCTCGTCTACCCCCACCTCACCTTCCGACCACCACACATTAACTGCTTTATCTTTTGGCGCCTCTTCTGTTCTGTTGCTCTGCTCTCTCACTGATTTGCATCGACTTCACCCCCAACCACCCCTGCACCCGCCGAACCGGAAAAGGCTTCTTCCTCTCCTCAAAAGCGACGGAACCGATCTGATTTGATGTGTCATTTCACCTCCCTTCTCTCAAACCAATTCTCAAATTTAAACCACACTCATTTTCTTCCTCCCCTACTTCCCCCGTAAAAGCATCCCTTGATTTTAATCCCTTCCTCCCCACAATTCACCACTACTAACCTCTTTAACTAATTATTGTAGGATGGTTCACTGCTATCTAGAAGTAGAAAATAATCAGAGGCCTGAATTAGGAGTAGAGTATATCATATAGGATGAGAAGATAAATATAGTTAGTTAGATATAGTTAACCCATGGTATAGTTAGTTATTTATGGTTCAAATTTCAAGTCGATTTTTTATCACTCAAGCTCATTACTGTCTATTATTTCCGTTTTGGCCGGGTGTAGGTTAAATTATGGTGCTGTTCAGAAGTAGAAAAAATAGAGACCTGGAGTAGGAGTAGATTATATCATAGAGAAAAGATAGCATAAGACGATATCTCATGGTATAGGTTGTAGGATGGTGCGGTTAAGGAGTAGAAAAAAACAGAGTCCTGAAGTAGGAGTAGATTATAATTATCATAGAGAATTATAGCATTAAAAGATATCCCATGCTATAGGTTGTAGGTTAGTTCTGTTTAGGAGTAGAAAAATATCAGAGACCTGAAGTAGGAGTAGCTTTTATCATAGAGAAAATATAGCCTTAGAAGATATCCCATCGTTGTTTTTGCTCCTAATTACATGCCGATTTTTAGTAAACACAAACCGATTACTGTCGACTACTGTCTATTGTTATTGTTTGCCGGGTGAGAGTGAAAGAACGGCACAGTATGAGAGACTACCAGCATCAAAAGCTTCACAAAAAAGAATTACTAGAACTATCGGCTTGAGTTGACTGTGGAATTTGGAACATAAACGCCCTATACCATGGGATATCTTCTTATGCTATATTTTCTCTGAGTATATTATCTACACAGGAAGCAAATGGAAAGATTTACAAGATCAGATCCAGTCATAAATAATGATGAAGGTTGAACATGATATACTTTGAGAATCTGATAAAAATCTGACTCAACCTTGAATGTTTTTATTCAATTTTGAAATTATAGAAGTTCATATTCCAGCCAATGGCTCTAGACAAAGACATGTTTGTGGAATGCTTGGAGATCAATTTTAAAAAAATGGAAGGCCAAGTGGAGATTAGAATGCAGGTAACCTCAATGGTAGAATAAATGGAGAGTGAATTATTGGTAATACAGTGTGAGGTTTTTTGGTGTGGACAATCTTAATATGGGAAGGGATCAACCAGGCTATGTGATCTGCAATTAATTATTGATGGATTTTATAGTCATAGTAACATCCACAAATTTCTCATCCATAAGAGAATAGAAATCTGTTCTCTGTTTCAAGAGCTAAATCTTGTGTCGAGTATGAATATTACAATAATCATTAAGAGACAAAAGAGCAAAAATGTGAGGAATATAAAAATGTGCACTGGATTCGAATTTGATTGCGGTATGGCTACAGCCAAACTGGACTTATTGATTCATACAATAAGTACATCATCAAAATGATAGGGAGCGAAAGAATAGGGTAACCTAGTGCTATTCCTCTCCCAAATTTAGATAATGTTACATATAGTCCGAAATAGGAGGAGTTTGGCGGGAATTTAGGGACAATGTTCGATTTTTTGTGTGACGAAAACGTCTACCTCGTTGATTTTGTCATATTGATTCAAAAAACTTTACTAACCTTTTGAAAACCTTCACACATCTTCAAATATCAAGGAGAATGTAGGAGTAGATGTATAAAATATAGAGAACTTTATTCTTTATTGATTCATACAATAGGAGTAGATGTATAAAATATAGAGAACTTTTTTCTTTATTTATTCATACAATAAGTAATCATCAAAATGATGGGGAGCGAATAATAGGGTAACCTTGTGCTATTCCTCTCCAAATTTAGAAGGTTACACATAGTCCGAAATAGGTTGAGTCTTGTGGTTGTTCACTTCACATTTTTTTACAAAGTAGATTTTAAAATTTAGATGCTCCAAAACCAAAAATAGAAGAAATACAAACTGGTGGAAGAATCGCAAATCCGGGATACGTATGTGATCAATATAATATAAGCTTTGACAATTCAATAGCCAGCCTTATCTACCTCTTTCTCTCCTCCTCTAGGCCATTTTCAAGAGCCTGCCGTAAGTCCTTGCTTTACTTGTTAATACAACTTCAAATTCTCATATAGACCTCCGTTTTGAAGCATCTAAATTCAAAAATCTACTTTGTGAAAATAATTAAGGACTGAAGATTTTATGAAGCGAACAACTACAAGACATCCTATATCGGACTATGTAACCTTATCTAAATTTGGGAGAGGATAGCACAAGGTTACCCTATTTTTTCTCTTCCTATTATTTTGATGATGTAATGATTGTATGAATCAATAAAGAATAAAGTTCTCTATATTTTTTACATATATTCCTACATTCTCATTGAGATTTGAAGATGTGTGAAGGTTTTCAGAAGGTTAGTGAAGCTTTTTTGAATCAATATGACCAAATCAACGAGGTAGACGTTTTCATCACACAAAAAATCGAACATTGTCCCTAAATTCCCGCAAAATCCTCTCAAGAGGAATGAAAGTCCGAAGGGTCGCTATAGTGAGGTCCTCGTTATAATGACAGTGTACGATTGACAATACTGTTGCTGTCCTTTTCTAACATACAACAAAACAGATAGCGCTATCTCTCTCTCGCTTCGCAATGTTGTCAGTTTGCCAGAATATTTTATTTTCACTTTTGTCAGTGACTGTACAAGAGTAGACAAACAACTCTCAGCCGCCATTTTTTTTCTTCATTTTATCAAAATAGTTGAGTACACAAGTCGTATAATTGATTTAAAATTTACTTTTGAAACAATGAAATAATTTTTAGACATTACCGTATGAGAAACACAAATTAAAATACCTAAAATGACATTTTAAAATTGATAACTAACCATCCTAGGCTCCACCCATGCTTCAGTTAGGCTACACGTATAGGTTAGACCTACTCGTACTGGAAAATAATATTGAAAGGTTATTTCAGAATTATTTACATTAAAATTACTTTTTTGGATAGGATTTCTATTTTTCTATTATATTTAAAAGAAATTAGAGTAGAGTACCTACCAAATAACTTAATTTCTGTTGTTTTGAAATTCAGATTGTTGTATCACAGCTTTTTAAATTAGCCGCCATTTCAGGTTTGTATAAAAATAAAAATCTGATCTCAGTTATGAAAGCAAATTTTTGAATCAAATTATGAAAAAATATATTTTCTTGATTAATTTGACATTAAATTGATTATTTAATGAAGGAAATGATAATTATTATTTGATCAAATTTGATGGGATGAATTGAGTAATAGCTGTGTACACTCAGTGGCAAAATGGAGAGACTTGGCAACGTTTTTCTCCTATCTTTCTTCACTGCCATTATAACGTGGACCTCACTATAGGAGGTATGCACAATCTCTGCAAAAATCAACAGTAACTGTTTCCCTGACATGAAAAGATAAGTAACAAAAAATTTTATTGGCAGTGGACTGATTGCCACAAAAGAAAGAGTCCAATTAACCCATCGAATTTCTTGTCCTTACGTGATGAAAGCAAAATCAACACACGACACCCGAAGACAGCAGGAGCATAATATAAGAGGGTGCAGCCTTAACCACAACGAGCACATTCAGATATTGACTGTTCGCCAAAAACAACAATCTGCTTCGAAAAAACTAAGATTGGTTTATCATAGAATAATATGGTTTTATTAGCATGGCCAGAGGCGACGAGGCAGTATTACAATCTTCATTTTTAAGCTTTCCCCTATGCAAATGTCTACCCTTTTTCATTGTGACCATTCGCCTAAACGCCTAAAGCTACTCCATCTGCATTTGAGTTGGAGTCTCCAACTGCACATTTCCATCTCCGCTCCAGATGGATCCATTGATCTCGATGTTTACACTTGCTTCGCCTTTTTATGCAAATGAAGCTCATACGAGCCTCGTGAACATATGCATTAGAAACAATTCACTGCCAGATTGTTTTTCAGTGATATGAACATCCCTAGATATGAACGGCGTTTTTTTGTGTTTGCTCTGTTTCTCACCCTCAATGAGATACCTACTCTCACCCCTATCGATATACAAACATCCTACACAGTTTGGGTTGATCTGAACACACGGAATAGATCTCAGATTGGAAAGGTTGATTCTCCTGGAAACTTCATACTGATCATAATATGAATCCAAATTATTTAAATATAAAGCATTGATATAATATTATATAAGATAACTGGATACAATATACCAAATAAATGTATAATCGACAAGTCAGTTTGATAGAAAAATATCTTAGGATCGGTTGCACAAAAGCCTGTTAGATTTTAATTGTGATTAAATGTCACGAGAACGAATCAGAGAAGACTTCTTTTCAATGGAGTCTTTTATTATTGTTACTCGTTACATTCTATCAAGATTGAAATGTAACAGGCTTTTGTGCAACCCCGTCATAATATAATTCTATAATACAACCCTGCATCCACTATTTTGTAAATATTAAAGATACTCAACCATTTTGGTTTTCATGAGAAGGTAGCGATTTCACAAAATTTAGCAATGCGTATGTCTCAACTTGTTTTATATTGTGAACAGAGTATAAATTGATGTGATTATTCAATTTCGTGGTAGACCTGCATTCATAATCTATTAATCTACCAAGAATTATGGACCAGGATGCAACATTGAGAATTTGAAATAATACAAATAATATTCTATTGATTGGTTTTGATCCGAGTCTATTGGTAGTACAGCAAGCCGTTTGAAGAGCGATTAATATCGTTCCTTAATAGAAACATTAGGAACCTGAACCAAAAATTGTACGCTCAAATTATGGAAACATAGGTCGATAGAATGTATAGCTTCAAATCATGGCATCCAATAAATGTAGTATTTGTAAAGGTGTGTACAGATATACGCGCCGCGATCATGAGCAATTCACTTTTAATCAGCTGACTATATCTGTATTTTTACAGAAACGGTAAGATACAGATATAAAAAGCTTGGCATCAGCTGATTAAAAGTGAATTGCTCATGTTCGCGGCGCGTAAATCTTTACACACCTTAACGGGTTCAAATTTGTAAAAAAATTGTTATAATGTTGATAACAATTCACATGTTCTGAACAATCATCGAATAATCTGAATTTGACAATTATTTTATCAGAGTACGCAAATATTTTTAGCCCATTATCAACCTTATTGAAATTAGATGAAATTGTAGATAGATCTATCTATTTTGCATCATGTCAACAATTAAACCTCATTTGAGAGACTTTTGTTCTGTCTAGATTACCAATAAAGTTTACTTTTATTTATCCACCAGCAGGTAACCCGTGCTCCACAAGGGTCCAATTAAAAACTTAAACTGAAAACTTGATCCACTGAAATCTTGAAGAATTCAAACAAGGCCTATAATTATTATCCTCGGTATATTGAGAATCTATATAAATAACATTTCAAGTTAATCATTTGTGTAGTTCAGTGGTGTTTTTGTAACAGATGTTCACGTCATTCGTGAATTTCTTATTAAGGCTGTGCAAAGGCTAAAAATAAACTTTCTACTGGTGATATTTTTCAAAGTTTTTCGATTTTTATATCATCAAGCTATCAAAATGAAAACGTTTTCTCAGGAAAACATTTTTTTCCGATCATTAATTTTTGAAATATGAGCGGCTAAAGTTTAATTTTCGGGACAGAACATTTCAAATTAGGTCAGAGATAAATCCATGAGATTTGAAGGATAAATTCTTCATGGTATCGTTGATCTAGTAAATCAAAAATTGATCTGATAGAAACAGAGAATTTGAAATGTTCTGTCCCAAAAATTAAAACTTTAGGCGCTCATATCTCAAAAAGTAATGATCGGGAAAAAATGTATTCTTGTGAAAAATTTTTCATTTTGATAGCTTGATGATATAAAATTCGAAAAACTTTGAAAAATATCACCAGTAGAAAGTTTATTTTTAGCCTTTGCACAGCTTTAACCTGTACGTGTGTAAGCCACTTCTTTCCTCTATTATATAATAGATTATCCACCTTATTCACAAACCGTTAACGGGTGTGGAAAAAGTGTTGCGGCTGAGACATGTGAGCTTACACTTACAATGTTGTCATTTCAGTGCAGGCTATTTTGCCGCTGTGTTGCGTTGCTAAATTTCACGCCTCATCAGGCGGTGTCACCGTTCGCGCCTTGTGTTTATCGCCTCTGCTACCATGGCGACCGACAATCTCCCATTCTCCATCCTTCATTCACCATCATGCGCCCCATTTGCGGCGAAGAAGAGAGCGCAAAGCGGATGAAAAGGAAGGTGTGATGGAGAGAGAGGGAGTGATAGGAAGGTGAGAGAGGAAGTGAGCGCCTTCGCCTTTCGACGTATATAACGACGTCGGCCAGCTACAAAATCAGCAGCCCTTCACAAAAATACGATAAAAGAGAAAAAATGAATGTCGGGAAAAGCGAAAACATATTTTCCATCGGCGGAAAGCTGCTGAGGGAAGAATTATTCCCACCCTTCCCCCTTCAACAGGATTCAATTCTTTCCATCACTGGCGAAACATTAAGACAAATAACGTGCAATTTACTGGCTGAGGGCTTAGTGATGGACCATTTATGCAGACGCTCTCAAAGCTGGGGCTCACACTGAAGCTTACCATTGCTTTTACTATTCTTCTGCTACATTATGTTGGTATTCACAGCTCTCGTAGTCTATCAAAATCAATAGCCTGATTCGTTTTCATTGCAAGAATTGGCAAAAAGAAAAAGAATTTGGTACAATCACATAACTTGTAAGTTTCTGTTTCTTGATTTTTATAGCAGCTAGTTAAAGACTAATAAGCTAATTCTATTTTGACTTAAATTGTTAAGAATATTAAATAAGTAACAGCTGTGCCTAGTGGAAAGTTGTGTGTATATTTTTGGCTTCAAAATTTTCTGAAATAACTTAATTTATTGAAAGTGCGGTGAGATTAAGTGCAAAATTTGACTATAATTTGGTATTTTAATCATTCTGAATTCAAAATTTCTAGCTAATCTATATTCTTGGACAGAACTTTGAACTTTAAATTTCCTCAGTAAGAACATAACCTATTTTTTCGGACATTTTATTATTTATCAAAATTTGGGAACAGAATAGTTTTGGGCTATGCCTGTTGTTCTATCCCGATCATATTCATATGATTTGTAATTATATCAACGAATGAATAAATAAATAAATAAATATTATCTGTGAAGGTAAAACCCATTGATTAAGTCTTCTATACTGGTCAAGGATTAAATTGAAGATTATTTTAAGCATAAAAGGATACAGTATTCTGCCTTTACACCTCCAATTGAACACTTTAGCACTAAACTAATTCGTGTGGCTTTCTGCGTTGAAGTCTTCTTACTCCATGCACGTTGAGCAGCTGGATTGCCTCTACGTTCACATGTTGATTAAGTCTTTTCTCATGTTTTTCTGCAAATCTTTGGATTTCACTGATGACTGTCGCCACTCCCAGGTCGCGGTGGAGATCACAGTACCTGATCTACCAAGGACCGTCTACACAACATCTGAGTACTTTATTCTGGAAGCGCTGGATGATGTCGATATTGGATAATCGGGTGCAGCCCCAGAGTTGAATTCCATAGGTCCACACCGGCTTGAGAGAAGCAATTTGTTATAATTTGACAATTTCGATGTCCTCACAAGTAGCCAGTACATTTTCTTGAATTTCATGCCAAGTTGTTCTCTTTTCTTCTTCAATGTTCCTTCCACCTAAGCTTGGCATCCAGCGTCATGCCTAGACACTTTGCAGTGTTGTAGTAGGATACGAGTGGACTCGTTAAGCCGTCGGTCCCGGCTGCCTAAAAAAGCAGTCGTTAGGTCATGTCAGAGGCCTTGAAATTGATCAGTTGCGACCTGAAAACTCTGACACCAGACCTGAGCCAGCCAGGTCACTCGACATTATTTATTATTAGTAGGGTACAAAATTCCCGTTTTGTTCTAAGGGGATATATTGAAATCTTTTGGAATAACTTGTAAGTAATACAACTTGAAAAGTTAATACTAACTTGAAAAGTAAGAAGATGATGATGACATACCTGTGAGTTCACTTGAAGGTGATGAATGACTTAAGATATCTTGTTGCATGGGAATCTACTCCAGCGATGAGCAGTTGTCTAAATAGCTCTAATTGAATAAACCATACAACGATTCTTTGCTCGAACAAAATCGGCACTAAAAATATAGAGAGACAGGCACAGGAAATGTCTCTATGGAATGAATCACTATTACAAAATTTATTATTGATTCTTCCAATTAATATTGTCAGGAGTTCACCTAATGTTGGTCTTTGTTACTCAAAATAGTTTAGAATTCGAATATCTGTTAAGGATCCAATATTCTCTAGTGAATATAGCTGTGATGAACAGGTTATTGACCAGTTTGGAATTCCAGGTTAGTTCAAGACTCTATACGAATTATACATTGGACCCCATGAGTAGCGAAATTATTGTCTTGGTGGATTTGTAAAATATGATCAAGGCCGTACAAGGATAAGACAATAGCATTCAGATCTCCTTTTCACTGAACAGATTTGCTATAATTTTGAATAGTACATCCGTAAATATGATAGTCAACGTCATTATCAATATGTAATCTATTGCGGTTGACAATTATTTCGATTGACTGTTTTCAAATATTATATATATATTAACCAGGAGGCCATTTTATTTGACTTCCACCCATTTGATAATTGGGAAACATCTTAGTGGCGGGCAAACGAAGAAGGATTAATAGTGTATATTTGACTGTTGCGGATAATTTTTCCAACCAATAACAATAAAAATAGATTTCAAGCTATGTAGATAGGTTCTATAATGTCAATAAGGTCGTTTTCCACGGGAGAGGCTTAACCAACTTTAAAAACCTTTAAAAATGTTAATAGAGATTGATTAGAATTCCAAGGTTGAACTAATATTCCAAAAATATGCATCTTCAATTTATTTAAGATCATACTCTCATCTATATCACATCAAAGAAACGTCCAAACCGATAGATCGGCACTTTAAACTCAGTATTGGGTCACGGCTGTAGTATGACAGATTGGTTGAAC
>NC_052505.1:99072979-99104851 GCF_014356525.2 Nilaparvata lugens | reverse complement strand
AAGTTGACAGTAATATAATTTGATAGTAATACCAAGAATTTTCATGAAGCATTTCTTTAAGTCTGCCCTCATTTTCAGTAGTCTTTCAATGAATAAATTGAGAAAAAATTTCGGACTCAGGATAACTATTGGTTCAATACTGAAGTACTGTTGACACAAAAGTTTATCCTGTTTGGCCTCGATTGGGATTCCCCTGTGATGTTGATTCTTTACTTTAGGATTCACCTATGGCTCCTCATCTTTCTCACCACCTTCTCCTCCCCCTCCTCATCTTCTCCTTCTTCAACATCTCTTCTCTCTCACACTCAAATCAAAGTAACTGAACCAATCGCCGTTCTCACGTTTCATGATTTTTTCACCTCTATCTCCAACTCCCACAGGTCCCACTAGTAATCCTTTGAGAGGCTTACCACCGGTAACCTACTTCAAAAATAGTTCTAAAGTTTCTCTTTTCCCTGAACTCTCTCTATTGCTTTTTGCTCTCTTTTCACTTTTCCTTTTTCCCGCTGTTCACAATTTACACCCACTGTATATCTGTGTTATTCTCTATGAGATTTTTCCTTACTTGTGTTCTTTTCCCTGTACCTTTCTTCTCTTTTCCTATCGTACTTTTTTCTAGACTTTACGTGCTTTCAACTCCAGTTGACAAGTTCTCATTTCAAACAAAGTTCATTGTTTTCACCCTGATCACAAGTGTTGACGTCAACTTACACTTCTCTATTTTTGACTATTTTCCCATAATTCTGAATTGTTTTCTTTTTTCTGGACTGTCTCATGATAAGATTGAACGAGTGTTAGCGAGTCCTCTTTTTTGACTCACTCAAGGTCAAAACCTCAAATTTTGAACACGTATTCTTTGAACCTTTATACAGGTTAAGTTAGTTGTACCACAAAATTGACTCACTTCTTTATCCATTTTCAGGATATCAAAGTAACATTTAAAGTGCACAAGTAAAAACTTTATTGTGATTTATCATTCAGCCTTCCTGCAGTCGCGCTGTTGTAAAAAGTATAACAGTGTCAGTTTTTTTGCTGCACAGAACTATTGAATGGGGTGTTGTCAGTGAATGAGTGACCTATGCATTACAGAACTTTTCCCCCATCACTTCACTGAGTTGCAATATCAACCGAGCAATGGAACAGTCTTTAGGTGCCATTTTATTCGCGACAGTGCATAAGTCGCACTGTGCATTAAGATAGGGAAAGACTGTATACGGGGACTGTTAACGAACCAATAACACAGAATTGATGGCTTTGCATGATGTACCTTATTGGGCTATTAAATGGTAATCATTCAAATGTTCATAGGCGTAAAATAATCCAAAGAAGATGAAAAGTAATTATACAATCAATTTAATATGATTTGACAGTAAACAGAGACAATAACACTTGGAAAATTGGATGTTGTAAAAATACAACACGCAACTACTCCTGTGATTCTTGTATTATTTATTAGTTTTTTCAAATGTTGAGATCATTGAAACGGTTCGAGATATCGATGTGCGGGTTTTGTCATTAATTTTCTTTTGAGATTTTGTATAGAAATCATGTAAAACTTCTGTTTTGAGGATTATATATTCTTTGGTGGTATTTATTGTACCCACAGTTTAAGACATAAATATTTCGTAAATAACCCTGATAGTGAAGATTCTGAGTTCGATTTTCTCTCTCAAATAATCTATCAACTGATAAATCTTCCACGTTCATAAGTTGTGTGTGGCATGTTTTATTATTGGATATATTTCAATAAGTAGTTGATAATTAATTTTGAAAAAAAATTCACAACCATAAATCTTTGAAAAATTTCCTTGTTGTCAGTGCTATAGTATACTGAACAAACCATACAAATTCCGTAGTCCAATATCAGCCTCTTCAATGCCGACACGCATTGGGCGCCAAATTTTGTGTAATGCTCCTTGGGGGGTTCCTGGTTTATTACTTGAGCAATGCCCCAGATGGAGATGACACACATGTATAAAATCTTACACTGAGTCCTCGATGTTGTAATCTCAAACTTGTAAGTGTGTGGATGAACACTATAGAACACCAGGCTGAGAGATTCAGTATAAGATTCAATATAATAGTCCAAATCGCGGGAGGCATAAACTCCTGCACACCCTTGATCTGTTCAACGACTATCTGTGTGAGAATAATATTCCTTGCAAGTATGAATCGTAGTGTAGCAATTGCTAGACACTAGATTCAGATACCTTAAATTATTACCTGTATTGAAGACAGTGTACAGAATCAAACAGGTCGAGCAAGGAACTTGGTGCATATAATTTGGGGGATTGCGCCGCTAATAAATTCTGACGTTCTAGGATAGGTTTGATAGACCAAATGCCGTTCAAAAGATACTTCGCGGACAGAATCTTTCCAAGTTTCAGGCTCTATTGTGTGTTTTTTTACGCTGTAGCGCTGTTTCTGCTCTGTGGTAGGAGCTTTATTCCTAATTTGAAGTAGGGCACAGATAGAAGCTGATATATTAGCAGGTAAGGACAGAGAACGTATGTTCTCGATCTGACCCCACTTAATATTTCCACTTAGATCTGTTCCTTTATCCAGATTTGGATCAATTATTTCAATGATCGTCTTTGATTGGTGCTTAACAAGTACAAACGTGCCAAACACAAAATCTGAAGGGCTAAAGAAATAATCAAACTCAGGAAATAAAGTATCAAATTTGAAATATAATGAGCAGTAATAATAGTTAATAAACAGTACAGTTTCAAGATTTGATTAACAAGTTTTGAATAATTTTCTGCTGACAGGCTTATTCGAATTAGTGCTATGATGCTGGGCTATCATGCACGTTCTTTTTACAAAGTTTAAAAATTCTTAAAGATAAATTATGAATCATTTAACAAGAAATATACAATATTTGAACGTGGCAGATTTTTTAGAAATTAATTATTTCCTTCACCAATCAAAAATGAATAATAAAATTTAGATTCATGGAAGCAATCAATTGATAGAATAATTTACAAATATAACAAATAATATTGCCTCAGGTATAATAGGCTAACATTTAAAAAATCTGGTGTGGCGCACTCACACAACTTTCCTTGCCGTTATGGAAATTAATCACCTGACGCTAGTGTATACGCGCATATCAAGTCTACTTTTCAAAGATTTGAGCCAGCTGGTGACAGGACAATAACGCTGGAGACACACGAGGTCTGCTATCTCTTCATAGTGAATGATCTAAAAGAAACAACAGTTGCCAACAGTTTTCAATTAAATAATCACATTTTATCGAATTTCAAGCTTATTTTCAATTTTAGGTAAAAATGTTACAGAACATTAATTGAAGAGATTTTCATGCTCAATCTTTTCCACCTGAAATTTTCCAACTGATAATGTTCAAATTGTACCTGAAGCCTGATAATTGGGAATCTGAATTCAAACTTTGCATAGATGAGGCGAAGCTCCTGAAAATTTTTACAGATATGAGACTTGTGGCAGTAGGTAGAGCTTATCAATGATTTTTTAGGTATGAATTTGATCAAAATCGTTGGAGCCGTTTTCGAGAAAATCGCGGAGAACCCTGTTTTTAACAACATTTTTGCCATTTTAGCTGTCAAATTGAATTGCATCTGATTGAAATTGTTCGTGTCGGATCCTTATATTGTGAGGACCTTAAGTTTCAAATTTCAAGTCATTCCGTTAATTGTGAGGTGTGATATCGTGTACACAGACGCACATACACTCATACAAACACACACACATAAAGACCAATACCCAAAAACCACTTTTTTGGACTAAGGGAACCTTGAAACGTATAGAAATTTAGAAATTTGGGTACCGTACCTTAATTTTTTCCGGAAAGCAATAATGTAAAAAATACATAAATTTAACAAATAAGAATCTCACTAGAAAAACGGTGACTTTTAGAACAAGGTCTTTACAGTGAAGGCATTAAAGGGGAAGTAGTCTCTCTTCTCAAAACTTCTGCTGAGCAGAAGTCTTATTCCGTCTTACTTAATTTGCATAGAAATTTTGCTATTGGTGGAACTAGTATGACATATACATCACGTCAGAGATTAGTAAGATAATAGTTCTTGCTTTACAATAAATAAACTTGAATCATCTGCCTTTTCTTAGTAAATAAATTCTCTTCATCTCCTTATTCAACATACAATGTGTTACCGCATATGATAAGGCTTTTCTAGTTGCTGATAACAAAAATAGAATATCAAGTTTGAATATCATCCCTTTTTGGTGTCATTTTTCTGACCTATGATTGGCCTGCACGGGTTACAGAGATTTTTACATCAGTCCATGCGGTTGATTCTATAATAATTATTTTATCATTTATATTTCATACAAGAGATTCTTATTATACTAATAAATAACAAAAAATGCATATTATAATTGTTATCAGTGATAATAATATCTAACATGTTGTACATTTCCATTAGAATATTATTTCAACAATAATAAATATATTTTTATTTTGAAACTCTTATCCTTACTACAATAATTATTGGTTTTAGAAGTAATTATATCGTTTTGAAATGTATCTTCAGTAGTATAAATAATTCATTTTGACTAATTTCTTGACTGCATTCAAAACAGCTGTTCACTAACATAAACAAAGTTGTAACCTCTAAATTTGATGGTTGACTATAAACAATTTAAAAATTATTTGCAATAAATAATAATTTTCAATAAATAATTCTTCCAAAATATGCCGTATAGAACGGTGCTCCTTATCTCAGTCTCAGCTGTTGATAAGTATAATCTTCATTGCTATCAGTACATTTGATAATATTCCTAGCCTTTAACAATAATAATATCTTTTATTTCTTTGATTTATTTTAATTCATTATCTCAATAATTTTAAAATGTCACAATGCACAGTTTTTTATCACTAGATCACTATCAATTCTATATGCTGCTTCTATGGACACTAATGTGCTATCCGATCCCGTGTCTATCAAACACTGCACGCCCCAGTCTTTAAAAAAAAGGCAGTTCTCCTTTCCCGCATTTATAATGTTTTTTTCCTACAGTTACGTTGAAAAGTGGCCATTGCTGAACTGATTACAGAACGCAAAGAATCACTTTTCCGCTCTAGTGCGGGAAAAATTTTTCTGCACTCCAGATTTGCAACATGGCAACGCAATAGTATATTTCGCACCTAGGGTCGAAAATGTACGGCTCTCGAACGCTTCAAGTTCTCGACTTCGTCTCGAACTTGAAAACCGCGATCTCGCGCCGGAAAAACATTTTTGCCCGTGTTGCGAACGCTATTTTTCGCCACACCCAAAAAAAAACTTCCCAATATTTATAAGAAATTGAAAAATTAATAAAATTCAAACAGCCTATTTTGATAGTTTGAATCTTGGTTATGACAACTTTTACTGTCAATTAATTTCAATGTTACTAATTAATAATTTACAATAGTGACCATATTTTTATACTATTAATATTTCGAATAATTGTTTGAATTTTTATAGCTCGAGCTTTGCGCCCGGTGCAATATCTCATGGATAGATGGATGAATAGAATTTTCATTACTATTTTGAAATAATGTGATGAAAAAATTAATATAATTGCATATTTCACAGTTTTGTCTCAAAATATATCTAAAAATTGATTGAAATTTAAATTATGGTAACTAATATAAAAAATAGCTAATAAAAGTCGAAATTCATCGACAAAAAAAAATGTCATTGACCGAGATTCGAACCTACATCGTGTTTGTAACTCACTGAGCTGAGTTCAGTTGTGTTACGCCCTAACGCTCTCGGCTATTGGGTATTGTTGAAGGAAGAGGCCTGACTGATAACTCTTAGCATACACGTAATACTGTAAACTAGACTTCTAAAAAAGTTTACTTTACTCCTAAAAAGCGTACAACCTTTGACTATAGAAGAAGGTTGTTCTTTCTATAGAAGAAGGTTCTTTCTATAGTCAAAGGTACAACAGACTTTGGCTCATGACTTATATTATTAAAATTAATATTATTATCTGTTTCACAATAAAATTTTCACTCTGAATTAAGTCAGGTAACGTATGTAGGCTACTATAATATAGTGTATAGCAGCATATTAATTTGAAGCCGGTTTGCCGGCATTTTCACAACAAAATATTGCTCTGAAATCATAGAGAAAACATTCGAAGATTCAATCTTGAGTGGGCCTAATGTTTTCTCTATATGGTTCAATATTAAAGAAAAATTATCTAAAAGTTTTAATAATGAATTACGGAAAAATTACTAGGAATTTTTTAGTCAAGGCTGAGTTTCACCAGTAGGCTTACCTTAAACTTCAGATCTCTGCTGTATTTTCTTGTTATTATAGTTGATTGTATTGCATTAAGAAGTGGAATTCGATAATAAAAAAGAAACAATTATTACTCTACCTCACTTTTAAATATTGATACAATTATTGTACTTTGATTTCAAATTCGATTCTTCACTTTTAAATACTTGCGATACGTACCTTTCTGACAATGGACAATGCAGCCATTGTATTCATTGTTTGATATCAAAAACACAATAAATATTAAATTATTAAACAGTAATTTATAAAATATATTATAGACATAATACCGCGATTCACGATACATAATTATATAGATTATTACAGTCGTTATGAGATTATCTCTCTATGACTTTTGTGAGATCGGGATCGGACACGATCAGCTGTTATTCAAGGTAATTTTACAGCCCTAGGGCCGTAAAGTTTTACCGGCCTGGTCGGAAAACAATCACTTTCGGCCTCCATATGACGCACGTAAACCAGCTCATTACATCCAAGTGTGGCGAAATAGTATATTTCGCACCTAGAGCAGAAAATGAGATTTTTCCAGCTCGAAATCGGTTTTCAAGTCCGAGGCCGTAGGCCGAGGACTAGAAAAGATTGAGAGCTGGAAAAACATTTTTGCCGTGGTGCGAACGATATTTTTCGCCACACTACAGGTATGCTGACAAAATAAATAAAGAATACAAAATAAAGAATACTCGTTAAGCTATCGTACCTATCTCTTGATTTTAGTGGTAGAAGATTTGCAGTCAGGATTTCAGATTCTTTTAAAATTTCACTTGGAATACCACAGTCATCTTCAAGCATTTTTGAAAATTCGGAATGCACTTATCAACAATAAATAATTGAATAAAACTGGTTGCGAAGCGAATTAGTTTGATTCGAAACTGGAACTAAAATCATGGCGACTTCAGCTTATTATGAAAGTGGACACTCGCCCGATCTAGCGGATGACTTATTAATAATAATTAGCGCGTTGTTTCCAGCCATAAGCGGCTGGAAAGAGACAACTTTCTGGCCTAGCCCGGAAAAGAAACCCTTTTCTGACGTCGTCTGCAAACAAGGTCTTTCAGATCTACGTAGGGACTGGAAAACAGCTGCTTCCTGTGCAGTGTGGCGAAAAATACTTAGTAGGTTATATGGAGCAACAGTGCAGCAAAATCAAAATGAAGTTGGTAACAGTGACTGGGCTGCTATAGTGAGCAGAGGTGCAACGAAGCACCACGCGCAAATTATTAGTATTATATAACCAAGGACAACATTTTTATTCAATTTGACAATAAATTAAGTTTTTTATCAATAATAAAATAACACAGAAAAACATTTGATGGATTTCAGGCAATTTTACCCATAATTACCCTTTTTTCATATTCAATGGTAACTGCAGGAAAAACTTAATGTGAAATACGTGCGCAAAGTTCCTCTGCTGCACTCAAGAAACCATTCCGCCCTCGCCTACGGCTCGGGCGTAAACGTTTCTTTCGGTGCAGCAAACTGTCACTTTGCGCACTAGTTGCACAAATAACTATTCTCACTGCCTATATGCGGAGAACACAATTTTCAATCCTGTTTTTCGTCACTCTTCGATCTCACATGAGCTCTCTTGGTTTTTCCTATCTCCGGCCACTCTTTCTTGAATTGTTTATCTCGCCGATCCGAGTTGCTGTTTCCTGCATCTGAGGAGTAAGATGTCCACTCTCCATCTGACTCAGATTCAGAGTTCTTAATTCTCTTATGTCCCCTTATCGCATTTATTTCCATTGGTTCTCCGAATTTGGCTGATCTCCTGCGATATATGTATGGACATTCACGAGCAAAGTGTCCTTCTTCTTTGCATTTCCAGCATTCACAGCATTCATTTGCTTTCCCAGGTTTCCTGTCTCGATCCCTCGGTGTTCTCCTCTCTTGAACAGCTGCTTTTTCATTTCTTCTCCATTGAGAATTTTGTTGTGGCCGCCTACGTGGTTGATTGAATTGCGAACTCCTCATAGGTGGTATGCGACGCTTCTTCTCCACAGTTTTCCATTCAGAGTATCTTGTGCGATTATCTTCCCTTTCAGCCTCCTCATCTTTGACTAAGTTGACAGCTTCCTCAAGGCACTTCGGTTTGGCAATCTTCACTGCAGTTCTTACTCGTTATGGTAGCGCTTGAAGCAATATTTCAGAAGCTAATTCATCATAAATTTTATTCCGCCACTTACTTTCATCCTGATCCACACTTGAATCCAATACTCGCGTTTTCAATGATTTCACTTCACAAGCAAAACGTTTCGCAAATTCGGAAATCAATTTACCATTTTCGCGACGTATTTCCAATACTCTTAGTGCACTTGTAGTTACTGATTTCCGAGCACCTGCGAAATGTTCTTTGAGAGCTTGACGCACGTCCACCCAAGTTGAACTGAAAGATGCTCCTATATCTATCGATACAGAAAAATTAATTCTTGATAGGAAATATGCGTGAATATTAGCATTGGCTATTTCGTCCATACTATTCGCGAGGATCTGAGCATAGACCTCATTCATCCGTTCTAGAAACAATTCTAGTTCTTTTATTTCTCCATTGAACAGTTTAACCGAGTCTATCATACTCATGAGATATTGAACACGTGCTGTTTTCACTTGTTCCATTTTCATTGAAAGCTCAACGTCGGAGGTTTTTGATGTAGAGGCAATACTTGCGTTAACACCTCCTTGTGTATTCATTTTTTTGACTATCACTAATTATGGTATAATTGATTGTCGCCTAATCCACTGTGTGAGAAAAAAAACGTACACAAGTTTCCCGGGCTTCGGCACCAGTTGAATAAGTTAGAAATAAAGTGGTTTTTTGAGAAAAAAAGAACGGAGTTACTATTTCAAGAGTTGACATTAGAATTTCTCCACTCATTTATTTTGAAAAACGAAAACAAACTCTTATCAGGTGATAGTGAAGACGTAAACAGATAAGGAGAGTGTAGCTCGCCTAACTTGTATATTTTATTTTTATTTCATGTTATTGAAAATACCAAAATAAAATCATTAACAAATCGAATTTGAAACGGGAACTCCATCATAGCTGTAATTGTGGCGGCCATTGTTGTTACAACTTATGCCGAAAGATAACGCTGTCGGTGAAAACTGTGATTACAAGCCAGCTGTTTCTGTTTACTTTCTAGATTATGTTGTAACACATTGTTTGGTCACGTACGTTTTTAAAAATGATTTTATTTGGAGTTTTTATAAAAATGTAGGTGGAGGAAAAATGTTGTGTATATCACGAGTGAAAAGTGTTTTTTCTCCCCCAGGATAATTGTTGCCCTCGGCTTCGCATCGGGCTTCAAACTTTCCCCTCAGGGAGAACTCTAGATATACAAATAGCTATTTCCTCCACCTACTGTCCTTTTCGCTCATAGTGTCACTTTTTCGCTCTCGAGACGAAAAAAGAGAAAAAATCCCTAGGTAGGGCGTAAAAATAACTCCATTTAAAAAACATGGGAAGCATCTCTATTTTAAAAACTCACATTTTGTAATAGTTTTAAGGTGTAAGTTCAGATAAGGAAACATAATAGAGGTGTCTGTCATTGAGTCAACTGAATTCAATACCTCAACCAGTAATTTGATCAACTAATGAAATATTTATGTGTGTATGATATTACATCTTCTTTCTTCTATACTTATAAAAGGCTAAGCCCCAACAGACTGAAATCACACCACAGCCCAAACTACTAAGCCTAAAAACTTGAAATTTTGCAGGATTGTTTATGGTAGCCTGAAAACATCCACTAAGAAAGGATTTTCAAAAATTTGCCCCCCTGAGGGAGCTGGGGCCCCCCCAAAATTTTGTACTTTTTAACCGCTCATTGCACAGCAAAGTCATGAGGAACTTTTTTGTTCAGCTACGAAAAAAAATTAGATCTATGCAGAAAAATTTCGATCAGGAGCACAGGGGGGTCCAGGAGAGGGCATTTTTCGAAAATTTTGATGTAAAATCACACTACAGCTCAAACTAATTGTCCAACAGACTTGAAACTTTGCACAAATATTCTTCAAACATGCTAGACGCGCACTAAGAACGGATTTTGAGATATTTTGCCTCTAAGGGTTTCAAAGGATGAAAAAGGATCCTATTAAATAAGGTTATGAACATGGTAAGGTGAGTGCCATATGGAAATGAGATAATTTATTGATTGACATGTGATATTCTAACATATGTTGTAATCATTGGAAATAACAGAATAATATGATAGAAATTCAAAAAAGAACATCTGTTCTATTATTGCTTTCTACCTGATTCCACTCAACCTCAATAATATTTTTCTGATAATTGATAAATATGTTTAATAATATTATTATTATTGATATAATAAAAGGATTGTTTTAATAATTATTAATTATTCTCATAAATATAATAATAGTATTGTTTTGGTAATCAATAAATATTTTTATTTTCACAAACTCTGTATAATCTATAATGGTGAATGTGAAACAGCTGCATCAAAGAAATTATCTCAAAAACATATGTTTAGGAAAATCATAGTTTTGAACTTCGTTTTCCTGATGCAATGTATAAGCCTACACGTGGCATGTATTATCAATTTTTCAGCTAGAACAGTTTTTTGATGCTGCTAAATAAACGTCTACAGTTTTATCAATGCTGTATCGGCAATATGAAAACGCATGCAGTTAATATGTCTTTAAATAAAGGTGTTGATATCTACATGATAATTATTCTCTACCATTTTTATTTAATTGAAATTTCGAAATTATTCAAGCCTTGATAGAATGATTGACTCACTGTACAGTCAGTCGAAAATTTTAATATTGAAATAAGGGGTATTTTGGCAAGCTGAACAAAAAAGTAAGGTCCTATGCATCTTTTTGATATTATTTCTTCAAATGAAAAATGAGTTTTGTAGGTTGTCAAAACTCCCCCTGAAAGAGAACTATTCATTTTATCCTATCTTTTAGTAAAATAACAATGATTTCTGCATTGAATAACATCTATCTTGTCAACAAGAATCGAACTCTTTGTGAATTTAGATATGACCTACACTTTAGATTTATATAATTATATTAATAAATTCATGGAAATTGAAGTACTTTTTTCAGTTCAACATATTCCCAAAGTTTCATGCCGTTATGTCAAGTAGTTTTCAAGTCTACAGGGAACAAACAAACATACAAACAAACACACAAACAGACATTCATTTTTTTATAAATAGATTTCCATTCGGCTCAAACAAAAGCCTCTCTAAATGAAGGTAGAATGATAAGGATTCAGTTCTGTTGTTTTAACATTTTTTCAAATCACTTTCAAAAAGTTCATGTAGTACCTACTATTGTGTTTGAGACACTTCTGGCGCTATCATAGTTTCACCACTATTCTGTTCCACAGTCCTACCTCTTGCAGTCGTTAACTATATCTATAATAATTATATAAAGTAAAGAGCTGGCTTATGCACGTACGGGATAGGAATATTATGTCTGACGCATCATCACGTCTAAACTACTGGACTAATTAACTTGAAATTTTGCTTATGGATTCTTAATTAACCAAGGATGGTTATAGGCCTATTCTCAATTCTTCAAAATTTCATTTTGACAAGTTTTAAAATAGATCCTTGCGAAGCACGGGTTCTTGCTAGTACTTAATATTAGTCGACAATAGAAATTTATAAATATATTTAAATATGTTATTCTATTCAAAATACCAATCAACAAATATTTTTCATTTGCGATCCAAATCTGAAACGCGCGAACTCGAGTCAGCCATTGTTGATAGTCGGCCAGCTGATAATTGTTACAACTTCTACCGATAGATAGCGCAATCGACAGTGCCAAACAGACGACTGGTTTTTGGATTTTAGATTATGTTGTGGAAAAAACATTGTCACCAATAACGTGAGTTTTAAAGATTATTTGATTTGCAGTTTCCATAAAAAAATGTAGGTGGAGGAAAAATGTTGTGTACATCACGGCTGAAAAATGTTTTTTATCCCTCAGGGAGATTGTTTTATATCGCATTCAAACTTTTCCCCTCAGGGAGATAAAGCGGTACTTTTCACTCTAGATATACAGATAAACTATTCCTAGCTGAATTATACCTGAATAAATGAAGTATAATAAGTTCAAACATTCGAATGGATAGAATTGAACGTCTGAAAGCAATAATGTAAGAGGTAAAGTAGGGAAATTGGAATCAAACTCGGAAGCATGATGATTGTTTATTGAGGGTGAGGCCACACGTGCGTTCTTTTAAGCGTTTCCCAAACAAGTCGGCAGGGTAGAAAGATCTCCGATTGGCTGATTCTCGATCAGCCAGCTTCCTGAATTAGTTGAATCTCGAACGCTAACTTTTAGTGAAATTGGAACAACCTCCGACTTCAAGGGAAATGCAAAGCAGAGAAATGGAGGGAGATCAGCTAATTACAGTGATGAAAGAATCGCAGTTGCCAAGTTGATAATCAGACTCAGTTGATGCAATGCTTTCAGAGAGTAAACTAGGTATTCGTATCATGGGATGTTGAGCACCAGCTAGAGACTACAGAGCGCTGTCCACTTTCTGCTGAACGCTTAGCATGGCTACATCGCCGCCGCTGTATATCCCTACTTTTCTGTACAAATTCATATCCCACTAAGCCGGAAGTAGTTTTAAATCGATCTGATTATAGTCGACCGATTAAATCTACTACATATAATCAGCCAATGGCCCTGTCAACTCGTCTGGAAAACGTGGAAGAGCGCTCGTATGGCCTAGCCCTTGATAAATAAAAATCATCATGCTTCCAAGTTTGATTTCAAATTGCACTCACTACCTATTACAGTGTTGCATTGAGATCTTGATTTTCGAATCTTATTGATTTATATTTTTGAGCTTGTTATATATTATCAGTTTAGTTAACTTCATAAATATCATTCACTTGGAAAAACTTATTCTTCTGTTCTCCTCCTCTTATATTATAAGTTTCACCTTTCAATAATTTCTGTAAACGATAATACAGAGATTATTGCGAGCACCTACTGCAGTGGAAAGTAAACTGTAAGGTGAACTACCTCTAGTCTCACCTGTCTTCTACTTTCTGAAGGTATGGTTCGGAGGAGGGATACAGTCTCTCAGGGTAGTGGTGGGGAAGGGGTTAAATAATTACTGACGTCATCACCTGTCACCTTCAGTGCCATCTTGACAGAGTCGGTTGACTGAGCCCAACTAAAATTGCAGCAAACGTCTGTTCAAATTTCCAGTCTACCTCTTGCAAACTGACTTCTAATTTCCTACTGTTGCACTTTCTTTGTCTCTCCATCTTCTGTTCTACTCTAGTCTATCCTCATCTCACTTTACTCTTAATCTCTCTTAGTCTCCTTGCTTGTTAGCCTATCTTGATCAAGTCCTGACTTAGTCTATTCAACTTCTAACCATCCCTAGACTTAGCTCATCTCTTCAAATAATGTCTGCCTTTCTCACTCCCCATTATTCTCGATCTATCTCTATCACATCTTTCGTCATCCTCCATGTCTATCAATTGACCTTCGTACAACACTATTAGACTTTACTTCCTTTTATCTTCCTAAATAGTCCTTGGTCCATCCCTATCCCTTCTATCACTATTACTATCCCTATCTCACTCCTTCTCACCCCATCTGGAAGATTTTCCTCACTTCCTCACTTACGATCGAGTGATCAAATCTCATCATCCCTCAGTCTCTCTCATCATTGTTTCTTAGTCCATCCCCTTTCCACCTTTTCCCACTCTGTCTGACTCTATCACTTTCCCTTCATCTTTCCTTATAAACAATCAAACCATTCCTTACTCTCTTTCTCTCGTCCTTCAACTCCATGTATCATTCTTTCACTTCTTTGTTTTTTCAATTCTCTCTCGCTCTTTCACTTTCTTTCTTTCTTCTCTTTCTCTTTTCTCTCTACTCTCTCTTTCTTTTACTCTTTCCCTTTTCCTCCTCACACACACACACTCTTTTTTCTTTCTCTTTCTTTTTCTATCTATCATTCTCTCACTCTCTCTTAATCTTTCTCCATACTTCCCCACTCCCTCTAAATCTTTTTCTTTACTCCCCTTTCACTCCACCATCTCTCTTTCGCTTTCCATGAATCCATTGTCTTTTACCATTACTCACTATTCCGCTCTCTTATTTGGTCACCTTCATCCATTTCTAATGGATAGGGTAGGAAAGACAACGCAATTATAATTCTATGGCAATTTGAACAATCTTCTGTAGTATATCAAATATCTCTAGTTATACTTGAATGCTTCTACTGCAGTGAAATGCGGGGAGATGGGAGATATTGAATAGTCCCCGAAAATGCTGCAATGACGTTTTGAAAATCCACTCACATAACTCAACTTTTTTTGTGGTATATTCGATTATTTGATTATGAATGTATCAATAACATATAGATTGATATTATTATTGTTCTACTTTAATCCATATACTCTCCTTCTATATGAAAGAACATGAACGAATTGACTTGAATATGCCAAGGGAAAAAGGAGAATAACAATAACAATAATAATAGTATCAATCTATATGTTAATGATACATTGATAATCAAATGAAAAGGAAAAAAACGGGATACGAATAACATGTTTGAGGCATCATCATTTCTGAAGTATGAACTGATTAATTTGAAGTTTCGCATGAAATTTCTTAATTTACCAAGGATGATTATAGACCCAATTTCATTTTTGTTAATAAATTACTCTAATTTTAATAATGGAAACAAATTCATTCAATTACTGGTACAAAGTCTACGTAAGAAAACAAATTGTTTTCCTATTGTAAATTACTACAGTTGTGAATACTTCCGATATCAGCATGGGACTTCAATACTAAATTAAATCCATTTCGTTCTTCAAGTAGACTTTTGCGTAACACGGGTTACCTGCTGCTAGCTTTATAATTCCGCTTGTTTTCTTTTGATTTTCTAGCTGTACAAGTCGTCTCAATAAATGTTGTGACAAGCATTATTATCATGAATTATGAAAAATAAACATAATTATCATAATTATACCTCTGTTCACTAGATTCAAGTTGAATATGATAAGTATTTTCAATTTCAAGAATGTTCATATTATCTATAAAAAATCTGGTGTGGCGCACTCACACAACTTTACTTGCCGTCACGAAAATTGATCACCTGACGCTAGTGTTCCCGCGCATCTAGTCTACTAATTCAAAGATCTGAGCCAGCTGGAGTCAGGACAATAAGGCTGGAGACAAACGATGTCTGCTATCTCTTCATAGTGAATGATTTCATAGAATCAACTGTTGCCAACACTTTGCAATATTGAAATAATCACATTTTATCGAATTTCGAGCTTATTTTCAATTTTAGGTGAAAATGTTACTGAACATTAATTGTAGAGATTTTCATGCTCAATCCTTTCCACCTAAAATTTTCTGTTTAAATTGTATCTGAAGCCTGATGATTGGGAATCTAAAATCAAACTTTGCATAGATGGGGCTGAGCTCCTGAAATTTTTACAGATATGGGACTTGTGGCAGTTGATAGAGCTTATCGATGGCTATTCTAGGTATAGCTTTGATCAAAATCGTTGGAGCCGTTTTCGATAAAATCGCGAAAAACCCTGTTATTGACAACATTTTCTTCATTTCAGCCGCCATCTTGAATCGCATTTGATCGAAATTGTTCGTGTCGGATCCTTATATTGTAAGGACCTTACGTTCCAAATTTCAAGTCATTACATTAATTGGGAGATGAGATATCGTGTACACAGACGCACATACACTCATACACACACACACAAACACATACAGACCAATACCCAAAAACCACTTTTTTTGTACTCAGGGGACCTTGAAACGTATAGAAATTTAGAAATTGGGGTACCTTATTTTTTTTCGGAAAGCAATACTTCCCCTTACCTATGGTAATAGGGCAAGGAAAGTAAAAATCCAGTGAGTTGGATGAATTCTCTACTGAAATAATCTCATGCTCTACTTCAATTTTGAACTCATATGTGTGTTATATACTAAGTATCATGATCTGTATTATATGTCTTATATGTACATTCCATATCACTATCTCTTCATTGTGCTCCCAACTATGCATTATTTTTTCAATATATCTCATGTTTATCATACTTGGCACGTGAAGAAATTTTTCTCTACATTCCATCGCTTGCTTGCACAAAATAATATAGGAAAGCCTCCTCTCAGAATAATCTTCAATATTCTCGAGTGATATATGACAAAAGAACATGGTCTCACTTCACTCTCACTTTCATGCTTTCATGAGTGACATACTTCACAGAATGATATTAGAAGGCTCGAGAGTTGGGACTGAAGACTAGTGGTGAGAGAGACAGAAAAAGTGAGAGAAAGGAAAGATAGAGAAAGAGAGATCGACTAGAGACCCATGTTCCAGAAAATGATCCTTAGATTCGATCATCTCGAACAAAATTAAAATATTTTATCAAAAATGTGGAACAAATCATCCAAGCAATAATTACAAGTTGAGCTTTTTAACAGTTTCTCCAACCATATCCACTATTGTTGAATTTTATGTGTGAGTTACAAAAATGCTCATCACGTATCTTGCTACGTTCAACAATCTGCCGTATCTTGCACTTGATAAAGTAATTCAATAATTTATAGAGAATTCACCAAATGGATAAGATCATTATTCTCAAGCGACATTATTGTATTAAACATGTTCAATAATATTAATAGCATTACTGCTATCAATTCAACCAATGCCAGTTTTTAAACCAGAATTTGAATCTCACAATAGGCTTCCGAACGATGGCGTTTTGCTCATATTGACGTTCTGCATATTTCCCTCGTGGGAAGTACAATAGTTAAGATCTTGTCACCCATACTTTGAATCACTTTCCAAATCATAATATTCTCAAGAATATCATCACATCAGTAAAAAATACATTCAAAAGATATAAAAGATGTTATCTTTAAAGAAGTTAGTATGAAGATGTTATCTATGTTGTCTCATATAAAAGATGTTATAATCCATTAAAGTCCAAATAATTTAGTATAAGATAAAGACTAATCAATTTTTGTATTTTCTTTTGACTGTTATGAAGTACGATGTTTCAATCAGATTCTGTATTAAACTTCATATATGTTGACAGCTGACATACATGTTGAATTATTAGACAGGAATCCCAAGGAAAGACAGGAATCCCGATAAAATGGAGTTGAGAAATGCTAAACATACACATAATACAAGATAAAGTCCTCCTTTGAATGAAGCAGGAATCAGACTCCACAAAACAGATCAAAGCCCTACTAAGGCTGGGAGCACACAGTCAAGATAAGACAAGACATGATCAGACACGTTTAGTAACAATACTTCACATTGTTGCTTATGACGCAACTCACACTGATTAGTCATTGCAATCAGACATGTCTTCATAAGCAACCATGTGAAGTATTGTGACTAAACAGGTCTGATCATGTCTTGTCTTGTCTTGACTAACTGGTGTGCGCCTAGCCTAAATGCCGCAATGAAACTTATGAATAGGCTCCCCATTGAAATAAGGCAGCTTAATTACAGATGGTTGAAAAATGTATTAGAAATATTCCTCGTGAATAGATTCTCTTACTCTGTCAAAGAATTGATGAGAGAAATCATTCACGGGATTTTGAGATAGATAGAAAAATTAGGTATTATACAGTATGAATAAGTTGAATTTGAGTCCAATATAATGTGGCTGTTTATTGTTGAGTAATACAAACCCTGTTTTTATTGTCTTGACTGGCCTTGTCTTGACGTCAAATTGTGATATTCTATTGAGGCTAATGAAGATATTCTATTCTATTCTATGACAATAGCCCTTATATTTTCATAAGACAGGAATGTCCAATAGATAGAGGGAAATGCTCGAAGCAAATCTTACTACATGACAATGGAATGAAACAATTAGAAACATTTCAGAAATGAGTAATTTATATCGTAGTATAAGAACATAAACAGAAACAGAGGAACATATACAGAAACATTTCAGAAATGAGTAATTTATATCGTAGTATAAGAACATATTATTAGATAAGTAACGCACACTGCAGTTTATGAAAATATTGATAGTTATTATCGTCTAAATTTATATAGAGCAATGAAATTTCAACTATTAATTATTACTATTGTTTATAGCTACCATTCTATAAATACAACATCATTTTTGGAAATTTAATGTAACCGCAATGAAATATTATTGGTCTTACCCAGTTGGCCAAAAGCCCAGCGTTCCTTGAAGCAGGATATGACGGCCATTACATGTAGTATGGATGTGCCAAGATCAGCAAACGCCAAGTTCACAATGAAGCAGGAGAAGGGACCGCGAAGTCTACGAAATCTGCAACATAAGTTAATCTTTTATGTCTCAAATATGTCATACTATTGAAATAATTTCAATTTTAAATGACTTCTAGAAAGGGAACGTAGGAAAGACAAGTACTGGCGGCCAGTAGTTTTTGTTACGCTGTTTTCCATCAAACTTCCTAGACTAGATCTGTCTAGATTACATCTGTCGAGAAATGAAATTAATGGCAAGTGACGTAGTAACACCATATAGAAGATATAGCATAAGTCTTGTGCTATCTTTTCTCCATGTTGAAACGCACTGAACGCCAATAAACTTCGTCACAAAGTTTCCTGTCTTCAAGATGCTTTATACAACCTACTTTCGAAGCAAGTACAATAATACCGAGTGCAAAAACTACCGAGGCAAATACAGTGTTGTACTTGGGTACAGTACTGTAGGCCTACTTATACCTATACTTTGCAAAACAAAACAATTATAATAAACATTATCCTATGATGAAGTTCACTTCATGAATTGAAAGGTGTTATTTATAGGTATGCTGACATAGAGTGGATTTCACTACAGCTGAAGCTTGCAGTTTTCAGAAATGAAAGTGACATGATATTCAATTCTGTATAATGAATGAATGTAATTGATTAATTTCTACAGCATATTCTCAATGGTTATTTGTTCTTGTGCTTCTATGAGAGCAAATAACAAATAACACATGAAGCTCACGTTCATTCTACTACTGAAGTGAAAGTTATTTTGAAATGACAAAAACTGTACCCGGCAAATAGGAAAGGCAGAAAATTTGTAGCAGAAAAATAGGAAAGGAAATTTAGAGACAAAAGGAAATAATATTCATTAGAAAATTGGGAGGAATAAACATACAATCGAATTTGATGTGGTACATAGAATTGAAGTAAATTTGAATTACATTGACATTTGAAATAATGATATTATGTGGTGTACCTACACAACTTGGTGTTTGACTTCCTCCAACATTTGGGATTCTTCCATTATTGACTTCTCGAACATAAGTTCTGATAAATAATTTATAACTGTTCCTATTGATTTATCCAGCTTGCCACTATTTTTAGTGACCTAAACTTTCTAAACAGGTAGACAATAATAATATTGAATTTTCATTCCCAATTCATTGCATTATCTATCACTAATATTTGAGTGTCTATCTGACAATTCATTGAAGTGTCCATAGTAAGAGACTTTATTATTTTTATTATTTGAATTTATTATTCCTGTGATATTTGAGGAGTTTTACCTTATGATTAAAAAACATCTTGTAGCAGCCAAATATTGTCTCTAAATAATAAATGAATCGTCATAGAATGACATTTCAGAAATTGACTGAAACCTTATGAATGATTTCTCCTTTACTCACATTTCTTTCAACCAATAAAACCCAGAGCCCAACTCTAACGAACAAGAAATATACTAGTCATTCATTATTTCTCCATTACTCTACTCCCACATCAAGAAAACGCAGCCTTATACAATTTTGCCAATCTTGAGGACGTTTACTTGTCTTGCACGTGGTATAAGACAGATTCGGAAGCAATATAATCATTCAATAATATTTCAATCTATTTCTATTGATGATACCGTCTCTTTTTCAACGGAATTTCATGACATAATAATAAATGTAGAGGTAAGAGACGATTGTTATTTGATGTAACGAATGAAAATGTTATTGAATGAGAAAGAATTTAATGAAGGGTAAAATGATAGAAGGAGGAGAAGAAGAAGAGAGAAAAAGAAGAAGAAGAAGAAGAAGAAGAAGAAGAAGAAGAAGAAGAAGAAGAAGAAAAGAAGAAGATACTACTTTTCTTACAGCTTGAGCTGGTTCAAATCCCGACATCTCTAAATTATGTCTTGGTACAAGTACAAGTTCAGATACAGAATTTGGATTTTCTTTTAATCAAATGATGATTTTCTCTCGTCTCCATTGAGAGGAAATGCTGATATGTGAGGCAATGTTACCCCAGCTTGTATTGAATGAAAAAAATCAGACTGATTCCAGAACTTCCCTACACATATTATTTTATATGAATTCACGTACCAGAGTGGGTATATATACTTGTGTGAGAATATATAATATATCATACTTCATTCTCCGATTTCCACATTTTATTCAGAATGAAAGACATAGATAAAGCTTCACTGAGTTGTATCAGCTTCCGAAAAGTATCCGAGCTGCAGTCCATTGAGCTTCCATCAAATGTAATACGTGTTCTCATGCTTGATATGAGTAATAGTATAGACTCCAATACACTTATATATATATATATATATATATATATATATAATATATATATATATATATATATATAGATATATATATATATATATATATAATATATATATATATATATTACGCTGTGAAATGTGTATTTACTTTCAGGTGTGTTATGTATATGAAACATATTATCTACTAGCTGCTGACAGCCAATTCCCATGAGGATTAACCTTTAACTCGTTTTCTGTGTTTCAACAAGCGCTGAAAGCTTTCAATGTATCTATCACGGAGCCAACAGTTGTAGCTTACTTGCTCTATTTGTAAGTACCTGTACTGAGATTCACTTCAAACTGCCAGAATTGATTGAATGGAAAGTATTGATGCAATTCATAAGGAATGCTCACAGTTTGTAGAGTATCTCACTACAACAGGTGTAGCTTACTGGCTTTACTTGTACCTTTGGAGAGATCCACTTTGAACTGTCAGAATTAGTTGGATGAGAAAGAAGTATTGATGCAATTCATAAGGGATGCTCAAAGTTTGTTGTGAATCTCACAGATTATTGGCTGCTCGCATTTTTATTATAAACTAGCTGGCCCGGCGAACTTCGTTCCGCCAAATAGTTAATGCATCTCATGACAAACATCAGTTGGATGCACACCTGAGGAGGCGCGATGCGGCATTTTGCAACTTTCAAGAAGCACTGTCCAAGAATATTTTCCATAACAATATCTAGGCCTACTAAACTTCAAACATGCTATCAAAAAGAAGCAAACGCATTCATTTACTCCAATCAATTATTATTGTATTATTATGCATATGATGAAATTACTATTGTTAAGCTTAGTTTAGCCATGGAGAAACAAATATCGTAAACTTATGCTATTGTTTCTCTATGGTTTAGCTTAGTGTACAGCTGGTAACTTTAGATGCGATTATTCATATTATTCTAATTATTAATTTTAATGGATTTTATTTATATAGATAATTTTCCAACTGCAAAATAAATAATTTACTGTGATCAATTAATTCTAAACACGGAAGACAGCACAACTATTCGAAACAAAGCAATTTCTTTAACCTGAGGCCGCACTCCTGGATGGTTACACACAGAACAGTCATTCTGTTTTTAGTCGGGGCGTTTGAAATAAAATACATGGACGGATGGAGCAGCACCAATACCTACTATTACTTCAGGCCCCACAACTAATTAATGACGTCATAACATGTAGATTGATTCTTCCTAGATCATAGTAGTTTATACTAGCTTATCAATGTAACTTTTGTTACTGTATCGATTTTTTATTGGATGGAATTCTATCTAAATTTCAGATTAAAGACATTTGTATTTCAATAAATATAAATTTTATTGAATATTGTAAAGACACTTTATTCCAAAAATGCAATAATTTATCCATACTTTCAGCTTGATAGACATAGGCCTACTCAATTCAGTGATAGAGCTATTGATAAATTTATCTCAATCAAAAATACTTAATGATTGCCTGTATCAGAATCAAAGAAGAGGTAAATCAAAGATAAACCAAATTTGATGCTACTCTTTATTAAGGAAAGAGGCTCCCACAAACATGATCACAATAAATCTGTGGTATGAAGAAACCATCAGGAGACTGTTTTTTAGTTAGGTAAAACCTTTAATATTATAATGTTATGGACAGTTTCAACACTTCGCATTTACTTTTTAATTTATTAGTTCAAAAGTTCTTTCACACAATAATTTCACTGTTCTTCCACACTCTAATTACACTGTTATTTCACATTTTATTTACACTGCTCTTTCACACTTTAATAAAATTTTGCACTCACACTTTATTTACACTGTTCTTCTACACTTCATGTAAACCGTTGTTTTGTAGAATGGAAGTTCTTTGTTCTTATCGCTCGTATCCATTTTCGTTTCAAAGTTTCATCTTTCGAAAAAGAAAATACGGTACGGAAACTTTTTGGTGTCTTGTTATAATTCCCGCGACAATTAGGTACACAACAGTATCCCATGATTTAGAACCCCAAATGCATTATTACTTTTACAAACAAATATTAGAAGAATGATAAACAAACCATATTCATTGAAATGGAAGACCGTGAAAATTGAATTTGTAATTCCAATTTTGTTGATTACCATATCAGATGTGATAACAAGCATCAGCGCTCTTATTTCGCTTGCTTACCGCCAGTAGATCATGGATCTACATGTGATGACGTCATAGTTTATTAGAGATCAGTTGTGGGGCCTGAAGTAATAGTAGGTATTTGCAGCACACACTCTTGTCTACTATCTACCGACGGCTGTTGGATGACGCAATGATTATAACAGCTGATTTTTATTTCTGTGTGTGGCCAGCTTACAAATCTTCCCTCATAAGATAACATGTAAACTTTGAAGGACCGTAGGAAAGTGTCCTGAACTCGGATTATAAAATTGATAGGCCATAAACTGGTCCTGAACATAACGAACACAACTAAATAAAATCATCAAAATCGGTGCAAACATGAAGAAGTTATTGAATGTCAAAATTTGAGGCTCCATTTTTATTGACCGAGCGAAGTGAGGTCTAAGATTCAAGTCGACGGCTTGGCATTTCTCTTAATGTTTAAATGTTTAAATGTTAAATGTTTAAATGTTTAAATTTTCAAATGTTCAAATGTTCATATATTTATATGTTGCGCATTTACGGCGAAACACGGTAATAGATTTTCATGAAATTGACAGGTATGTTCCAGCTGCTCAACGTGCATGGAGTAAGAATACTACAACGCAGAAAGCCACACGAATTAGTTTAGTGCTAAAGAGTTCAAATGGAAGTGCAAAGGCAGAATACTGTATCCTTTTATGCTGAAATTAAACTTCAATTTAATCCTTGACCAATATAGAAGGCTTAACCAATGTGTTTTACCTTTACAAACAATATTCTTATCAATTTAAGTCAAAATAGAAAAGCTTATCATTAGTCTAGCTATCAAAAGTCTTTAACTAGATGCTATACAAAGATTGTAGATATGGAGTGGAACGGCATTGCTATCTAAAAAATTATGGCAATAACAAACTACAGAGCTTTTTATATCAGAATCATTGTCATAGATGAAATCATTCTCAAAAAGCCTATGAGTCACATGATTTGAAAGAGGTGCAGTTTTATTGATACTATGAAACCTAATGCATCCTACTTTCATCCGACAAATTATGTCATTTTTCTTGTCTCCAAAACCTAGAAATGAGATTTCTTATCTTTTATTCATTCGGAAATTTCAAACCTTTGTTCAGGATTGCTTGCATTAGAATGGATGATGAATAGATGAGATTTGAGTGGTACCAGATTGAATATAATGAATAATGTACGAGGTTTGAATAATAACAATATTATCCTCATATTTCATCAGAAATATTTCGATCAAATTGTTTGAGAACATAAACATTGTTGAATTTCATTCATTGAATGAAATTTCAACACACTTTGCTAAACAAAACACTCTCCTTTCCTACATTGAACTGTAGTAATATTGCAGAGAAGGAAACAAACTTATTGTTCTTCAAAAGCAATCTGCATATAATGGAGCATTTTGAGTTATGAGGGGTGATTCTCAGAATCTCTTGTTGTTTAGTGCTCGATATGTTGGATATTGGCACAAAAACAAATATGAAATGGTTAGTTTTGTGTGAAACATGTCCTTGGTATTGTCTGTTGCATCTGGTTTTATCCATATTACTGTCTTGTCCCACTATAACAGCAAAGTATTTTCCATGAAAAATACATAAAATATTGCTCATAGAATAGTAGCATTGATATTTCTCTTCTAATGATAATAATTTCTCCCATTACAATCACATTAGCTTTTCTTCATAATCACATGAAATACAAGTTCAATTTTTGATAAAGCACTACCAGCTCATAGAATATAAAATGTTACAACTAAACACGTTCAATTTTTCCAACAAGCCTTGAAACAAAACTATATTATAAGTGCATTAAATGAGAATAAGATAAGAAAAACAACCAACTTGATCAAGCCTGAAAAAGACAACTTTTCAATCTAGAGTCTCCCACACATGCAGAAAAATAGACTGAGCTACCAGCTACACTTGAGGGAAATGCACAAGAGACAAAGTAAACTATAAGGGACCGTGCAATAACACATTATGAACTAGAAAAGTACGTAGTAAGTAACTAGGGAACTGGAATAGAACAAGGAAACAAGAACTAACTATAAAAAACTAGCATAGCTAGCTATATTCTTTGTTGCCCTAATCCCCTCATTACGTACTCGGCTGAGTTTCAAATGAAAGAGCATTGTGGGAATTCTTTCAAGCTCACTATGAGTAGTTTTTCTCTTCATCATTCGTAGTGGCAAATTGGAATGCTTGCAGCGACATGTTCTGTTGATTACAAAGATCTTCTTATAACAGAAGACATACGGAACACAAAAGTAAGATAGTAAGCACATAGTAGTCGAACTTCGTTCAACTTGTTTCAAGGAATCAGGTTTATTAAGGAATGATTGTAATAATATTATTTATTGATTCATGAATGTCAATATGGAAGAATATGATGGATCAGAAAAGTCAAAAGAAAAAATGTACTTTGTTTTGTATGATAAATCATATTATTGATTCACTGTATTAAATTATTAATAAATTTATTGAATTGTGATAATTTTCAGATGTGATAAATGAATTCAAATGTGAAATTGAAGTCATTCAGATACATCACTTTTCAACACTCAGCCACTTTTGCGCTACCGTCTACCCGCTATGTGGGAGATACCCTTAGTAAGAAGGTTCATCTTATTTCGTATGCTAGGAGGCAGGAGGCTGAAGGTAAAGAGCTATATTTCTCAACATAGCTTTTTATATTGCAGCTTCTGAAAACCAGAATAGTTCTAATTCTATTACTGTAGAATAATGTGGTGGTGCTATGATGTTATCAGAGATTATTATGATCACCCCGACACATATCATTATAGTGGGGTATCATAATTAGGCCTAAGTTTATTATTAACAACTTCTTTTGTATTTATATTCTGAGTAGATTTTGGCCCACACCTCCTTCTACTAGAATTCCCAGTGTCGCTCTGGGCCGGCTAGACTCAGTGGGCGTCTGGGGTGGGCCACAGCAGGGGACGGGAGCTTGGTGTGGTGTCCATCAACCACCCTCGTTCGAGTGGGGGTTGGAACAGGCCTTCAGTGCCTTGTTGAAGTGATTCCCTCTTTCAGGAAAGAGGGGCCGCACTGCCTAACAGGGTTGGGCGGAGAGAGATAGGAGTCGGAATAATCTGGTGTCTTCCGTGGTTATGGTCTCCGGGACAGGAGAAGCGTTCCCAATTGTCACTGGATGTCATCTTGCTATTCCTGAGGAATCAGCAAGGTACAGAACTCTGGGACCAGGCATCATGGCTGGTCACCGGGTCCCTCACCTCGGGCACCGGCTGTTCTGGCTCTCGATCGATGTCTCGGGGTCGAGCAAGGCCTTCTCAAGCCTTCGAGGCCCTCTTGCTATTCCCAATGGAATTAGCAAGACAGAAGAGCCCTGGAACCGGGCGTCACTGGCGGTCACCGAGTCCAACAGCTCGGTCACGGCTGTCTCCTGCGGCCAGGATCGATGTCTTGGGGTCGAGAAAGGCCTTCTCAAGCCCTACTCGAGGTCCTCTTGCTGTTCCTGGTACTCTTCGTGATGTTCCTGGGTCCGTTCCGGTTTTAGCCCAAAACCCAACTTGTCGCCACTGGTCGAATCTGGCAGGAAGTCGCAGAAGTGGTCGTACAGTACTTGCCTTCCTGCGAGTGTTGTATCTTGGAGCTTCCAGCGTCTTCTATAAACTCCAGTTAATAGAAGGCGCAATTCGAAGTAGTCGAAGGAGTAAGAGTAGACTCTGGTCACGAGCTGCACTCACTCTCTGGCCGCGTGCTGCTTCCTTCAATAGTTCTCGACCGACTGTCTGTGCTAGACTCCTCTTCTCTGCTACTAGGCGAGCCTCCCTTGGCAGCCGAGTGGGACAAGATAAGGGTGTACGGCATAGTTGAGCAGTTGCTCAGTGCCTACATCGCTCGTTGTACAACAAGATCTTATAATGAGATTACCGAGCGTTGTTAAAACTAGCTCTAAAATCAATTTCCCTCACTAGTTACGATATACATCGTGACACACTGTTCCTACTAAGGGAAGGGGGGAAAAGAAATTGGAAGGAAAGGGGTGAATGACAAGGGTATGCAATGGACATATGTCCCCAAGCACCGGGTACATGCTATCACATCTCTGACGGGCATGTGATACCGTACAATCGTCTGGGCGCCAGGTTGGGACTATTAGAGTGGAGCTGCTTAGTCGCGCCGTGCTTCCGCACTGCGTAGGTACGCCGTGCTTTCCCACTGATTAGATGCGCAGTGCTTCCGCACTGCTAGGCGCGAGGATTTTCGCCCCGCTCGGGAGCGCCGTGCTTCCGCACTGCTAGGTGCGAGGATTTTCGCCCCGCTAGGGAGTCCCGTGCTTCCGCACTGCATGGAAACGCCGTGCTCTCGCACTGCTAGGTGCGAGGATTTTCGCCTCAATCGGGAGCGCCGTGCTTTCGCACTGCAAATGGATGCCGTGCTTCTGCACTGCTAGGTGCGAAGATTTTCGCCCGCTAGGGAACGCCGTGCTCTCTCACTGATTTACTTCCAGCATCAGACAGCTGGGAAGAATATCCATCACGACCAGGAGATCATCGAGGGCTCAGCAATAATCAGTTGTGTCGCAGCTCCAATAATTCCAGGAGCTCGTTGAGTCTCCAGCAATAGTTAGCTGAGATAGAGCTCCAATAATTCCAGGAGCTCGTTGAGGTAACAGCAATTGTCAGCTGAGATACAGCTCCAATAAGCTCAGGAGCTCGTCGAGTCACAGCAATAGTCAGCTGAGGTTCAGCTCCATAAACTCAGGAGCTCGTCGAGGAAGTAGACTCAAGTTGCAGTCCCCGTCCTCAAGAAGAAACGTGATACACAACAATGTAACACTTCACAGAAGGCAGAAGTTGATAGAGGTGAATTGCAGTCCAGGAAAATCACCAAGTGTCAGAGTGATGGATATCCATAGTTAGTTCAGTGTATCAGCAGCTTAAGGTCACACATTTTACAAAAACGTGCAGTGAGGTACTGGCAAACTGGATTACAATCAATCGTGCAGGAATGCATTTAAAGAACTAAAATTACTCACTTTTCCTGTATTACTTCTACTTTCACTCACTTCTACAGAGTAGTATTATTCATTGCTAATAAGATTAAATCATTGAAAAAGAATTGTGATGTCCATGGTTATTCTACTCGTGGCAAGGGGGAACCATTTATTATCACCAAAGATAGAGTTCTCTGAAAAAAGTCCTAGTGTAATTGGTTTGAGACTGTTAAAAAGTTAACCAAGATGTTTATATACCCCATCAATAAATTTTAAAAGAGAACTCTATGCGTACTTAGTGAATAGGGCTTACTATAGTGTAGATGAATTTCTGAATGATGACACTTGACTCTGCTGTTGTATTATAAATGTATTCTTACCATTGTTATATGCTTATATTGTTAATTTACATTGTTATTCTGTCTATTTTTAAGTTTGACTTGGCCTGTTTGTTCTTTTTGGCTCAATAAAATGAATTGGAATTTGAATTTGAATTTGAATTTGAGTACAATAACGGCTGTTAATTAACTGTATTGTAATACTTTACAACGATTTAAGCATTACCACCAGCTTCTTTTAATGATTTCAATTATTATAACCATCTCCTCATGGTAAAAATATTATTCCGATCATATTGATCCACAATATTTCCTAATATTCTCCATCCAATCATCTCGCCATCAACTATTCATGACAAATAGAAAACAAGCTTGTTAACCCGTGCTTGGTAACAACAATATCGGTAATATTCCGATCAAAAAATTTAGTCTAGTTTGGATCGACTTTAGCTGTTATCAACTAGTCATAGACTGTAGAAAATTTGTTGATCACCTATAATACTTGGTCACAACATAATTGTTAAAAATTTCAAACTGAAATTATTGGGATTTCCTTTAGATTAAAAGAAACTCATTGATTCGTCAAAAATAATTTTTCCGTCTAATTCAGCCAGTGCTTTATGACTGATAATAATTAAACCGTAATGGTTGAGTTGCCATTTAGTTTAAGTAGAACTCTAGTTTATGAGAAAAATTAAACTGAATGTGCTGTTTCTTTCAATAACTATTGATCATTTCTTTCAACAACAATAACTTATGACAGTCTATTGAAATCTCATTATTTTCCGGAATCGTGCTAGTGCAAATAATTTTCCAAATTCGGCTAATAAATTCGTGCTAATAATTCTGAATAAGTTTTCTTCAATTTCTATGCAATTTTGTTTGTGATAACATGATTCAAATTTCCTCATTTTAAATGGGATCAATCAGAAATAGCTCTACAGCTGTGATATGATTGAACTTCCATGCTATTCACCCCTTCTCACCTCTTACCTCCTTATTGGCGGCGCGTGACACCTCTCTGGTGTCCCATCCTACGGATAGGCAGCGACCTCTAAGACGCGCTCGGCCTCCTGCTGTCCATCCGCTCGAATTCCTCCACCTTTTTTCCGCGCAACTTCTCCATCACCCTCCTCTTCCTCATCTTCGGGCAGGTGTGGCTGAAGCTTGGTGCCTTTCTCGTGCACAGTAAACCTCTTACCGGCACTCAACATTTCCTCGACCTCATATGGCCAGAAAATTCCGGCGCTAACTTCGCGGCAAGCTGATTAGCACCCAAGGACATTGACACTCCTTCCTGTAGACTAGCTGTCCATAGTTCACCTTCCTTGTCCTCCTTTTCCAATTATAATACCGGTTGGCATTGTAATTCTCGTCTCCATATCTGAAACTACTTTCTGTGTAGTTTCCAGCACCGGCAGTCTTCTTGACTGCATTGCTCGAGGATGATTTCCAGCTCCTTTCTGAAAATTATCCTCCCTCTTCCGCCTCCGGTACAGCTTTTCCGGACAGTTGAAGTTCCAGTGCCCAGCTCGTTTACAGTTCCAGCAAATGAACGTTCCACGGGCTGGAGAAATTTTCTGAGTGTTAAATTCCTCTTTCCTAGTCTTCTCCACTGCTCCTAGGTGTTTCCGGACTTAAGAAAATTTGTTCTTCTCCTTCTTCTTCACAAAAATAGTTTCAGGTGACAGACTGGGTCTTGACAGTAGCCAGTCTAGAGTTGACGCCTTCTTGCCGCATTTTTGGTGTGAAGTTAACTACTCCAGAGTGCTCTTTGACGAGATGAGGATCCCATTCCACTGACCGGGAGTAGGGGTCTATTTTCACCCGGTGCTCATGAAGAAACCCATACCAATCAGAATATCTGGAGAAAGTCCTTCCATTATTTTGACTGATGTTGGTACGGTGACTTGGCCAAATTCCGGTTGATTATAACACAATCAATTAGAAGAGTGGCTGCTCCATTAGCCATAGCAGCGCTGCGGTGCACAGGTTCTCGTTTCACTGTTCCTAAACTATTTAAAGCTTTAGAGCTAATATAGTTAGACTCTGCTCCGGTGTCGAGAAGAGCACTATACTGTCTGATACATCTATACATCCTGGAGGTCCAGCTCTAGCTGGGTTTGAAGCCTCGTTTTAACCACAGCTGTTTTAATCAAAAGTCTTCTTCTGCTCTCTCTCACAGGAACAATTTGGTCGTGGCTTCCCGCACTTAAGACAGAGTGGAACCTCCGGACACTCTGATCTCCAGTGTCCCACCTTCTTGCACTGCCAACAAAAGGGGCCTTCTATAGGTTGTTCGATCCGGGGCTGTGTAGTAGTTGTCTCTTGTCGAGGCTTGATCTTTCCTCGCCTCCTCGTCTTCCACAGCTGTGTCTCTGTTGAGCACTCTTCTCCTAGTTCATATCGTCTCGCTAAGTGTAGCAAGTCGTCGATGATGAGCACCTCAGCCTCCCTGATGTAGAGCTTGTAGCGTGGTGAAAGATTTTTGTATAATCTAGTTTGAAAGCTTTCCTAGTACATGGGTAACCATAGTTGGAAGAGCTTCAATCCCACCCTTTACACCAAAATTCTGAATTAGCTCTTGTACGGACATTTTTGTTTTTTTTAGTACTAATTTTCTAGTTGTTTGTTCTTGTTGTAATTTAATATTACTTGTATTTTATGTATGTGTGAAAGGAAAATAACATTGAAATTGAAAATCTCATCAGCGTTAGCAGAGCTCTTCAACATAGTCGTCTATCAGCTCGCCTTTTCTCTGCCGCCTGTCGAGAATTTCATTCTCAAGATGCTCCTCATAAGTAGGTGGATAGTAACAAGACCGGAAGTCTCTCAGAGGAGTCTTCCCAGTGTCTCCACTGTTCTCTCCTATTCCGCATCCATAATGAACACTTCCCGCTAACATTTCAGGTAACGCTGGAAATAACTCTCTGCCAGACAAGCCATATGCTTCTTGCCGCTCCTCGAGCAGCTCCATGAAACTTGGAGCATCTCCACTCCCATCATATGAGAGCCGCCACCCTCGAACCTTGTCACACACGGCACCCGGTCCATACAGGATGTAGCAGGGCCGCTGGTCTGGTAGGTGACCTCAATTACATGCCTAGGCATGTTATTATGCCTATCTGGCATCTCGGCCTCACCAGTGCATGCTCCGCGTGGTATAGCGTCTCCGCTGTCGCCTCCTTCCTAACTGGTGCTGGCCTACTCACTCCTCAACGTAGCGCCTCCTCCCTATTATTCAAAACGGGGAGCATCGCAACAATCTGCTGTCGTTGCTACAGTAGAGCCCTCCTCAGGCTCGTACACGTGATATCTGTCAGCACCGAGTCGAGAAGTAGATCAATCAAGCCTGATCGGGCACTCTGTACACCCAGAACTGGCTGGAGTCGCCATCAAACTCTGGAGACGTCTCCTTAGGTATTCTTCCAGTCTGGAAATGCAGTGGCCTCCGCGACTGGTGCGACTGGTGCGAAGGTGCGCGACAAAGCTGCAGCTCCTTCCTCTTCCTGACCTGTGCCAGTTCCGCCACCGATCCTGTTTAGACCGGCGGCCTCCACCATTGTC
>NC_052505.1:99048893-99063893 GCF_014356525.2 Nilaparvata lugens | reverse complement strand
TCATAAAATGTATGCGCAGTGGCCAGCCAGCTAGATTGCGTCATCGCCACCAACCGAGGTTTTCAACACCTATTGGCAATTTATGAAACTTATTTGTTAAAAACAGATGATTGGATATAAAATGACGTCAGCTCCACCGGAAATGCAGCACAAACATACGTGTGACACCTACCGTCTTCTACTACTATATACCGTCGTACTATGTAATGCTACTTTGATGCAAATAAACAGAAGGAGCCTACGAAAAAATTATAACTTTTCCTGATAAGCCTTATTTTGTTTGAGTAGAAGATATTATGGGATTCCGTTGGATATATTATGCTACTTCAGCGAGAAACACAAAGCTTTCGAAAGAGGAATTCATTTCTGTGGATAATGAAAAATCATAATTAATTACACCAATTTAATAAACCCAAGACTGCTGCTGGAAGAGTCAAGGGATCGAGTTCCATCAACCAAGTATATTAATGATAAATGCTTGTGTTTCAATGTTATAAAAAATAAAACTACGAGAATTAGAATTAAAATAGAACTCGTAGAATTAGAATACTCGTAAGTAGGAACAATTGGAGCATGATCAATTTTTTTATTTTCTTACATTCCCATGATTTTCTTTACATTTCCTTTACTCAAACATTCAATGTGTTGAAGAATCTCTCATCTATAATAATATATAAAGGAAAGAACTGGCTTATACACGTACGGTATAGGAAATTCACGAATGCATCATCACGTCTGAACTACTGTTCTAATTATTAACTTGAGATTTTGCATATTGATTCTTATTTTACCGAGGATGGTTATAGGTCTACTTTGTATTCTTCAAGATTTCATTGGTCAGTTTTTCAATTTGGTTTTTAGTTTGTCAAGTTTCCAATTAGACCCTTGCGGAGCACGGGTTACCTGCTAGCCAATTAATGATAACTCATCATAATTCAATATTAATAATATCCATGTTTCTTGATAACATTAATTGCCAAGATTACAAAAATATTTGAAGTGGGATTCTCCTGTTCGGAAATTAAAAGGAAAGAATTCCCAGCAGCAGTTTATATAATAATGTGATATTCCCAATATTTTTTGAGATTTACGCTCTTGAAAGAGTGAAATTGTTAAAATAACAGCTTTTCATCCAACTTATATTATAAACCTACTATGTTCTGAATTTCGTGAGAATCGTTAGAGCCGTAGAATCGTTGGAAAATTCTGTTCTTGAGTGTACTTTAAACAGTATTCAATGCACAAAAGGAAATACACAATATCTATATTCCATATATTGTACTGCAGTGGTCTATCATTCACATCCACCCCTCACTCTACAACTTCAATAGAAACAACCATCAAGAAGCACGTCATGACGTCAACTCAACAAGACAGCGCAACGAAAAGCGATTAGGCAAATTAATGTCCAGGCATCGAATGGCAACAGCAGCGAAGGTGATCAATTAGAAATAATAGAGACGGGTGGCATGGTGTGTAAAACACAGACAGGAATAGGAATCTACAGCACAGCAAATTTCGCACTAAGAGCACACAGAATCTACCCCATCTATAGACAGATTTCTCAAAACTGTCAGCACTGATTGAATGGGAAGAACTGGTGGTTTTTATAAGGAGTACTGACAGTTCAAAGTGAATCTCACCATAGTGGATTGCTGGGAAGTTGCAAGCATTTCCTCACGAGTTTTACGAGAGAGGTTAGAGGGGAGGGAGGTTTGTAGGGAGTACAGAGAGAGTCCGAAAGTCTCGGTAGCCGAGGAATTTGGAATTTGTTGAAGGGGATGCAGCGCATTTTGGTATTAAAATTTGCTCGCCGGCTGACAGGCGTTGTAGGGATAAACCATTATTCACTTGCCTCTCTATCTAGACACTGGCTGCCTCTATTCGCCTGCCGCCTTCCTTAGTACTGCTGCCTTCCAACTTCATAATAAAACACATCGTTAATCTTGTTTCTGTTGAAGCTGCCTCCTAATCCTAGCCTGTCTCTCACAACTTGGCTCACTCACTCTCTCTTTCTTCTCTCTCACTCATTTGCTACTGATTTTGTTTAACTTGGATGAAACTTTGTGCTACATGAACATGGAGAATGGAAGGTGGTTTTGTTTTACGTTTTTGATTAAAAACTTCAAAGGTTAGTTAGTTTTTGGACATGATGTTCCATGTTTGAGTCATAAACTATATTTCTAGATTAGAAGTAGTGCTTTTAATTTGGATTGAAGAATTGCAAGTTGGCTTGCCACAGGAGGGGATGCAACAGTGGGGATATTTATTCAACAGAGACAAAAACACACAAACATGAAATGATTGGAATTGAAAAAAATAGGCTTATAGCCCTTACTATTCCATTCCCAAATTTTGATTGAAAATTAGTCCAAAAGATGTATACAAACTAGCCCAAGCCATTGAAATTTTGGAGGGGGCAGTAAAAGTGGTTGAAAGGGTATTATTATTGAATGGGTGGGCTACTGGTACTGAATTCATATTAAACGTTAGATTTTTTAAAACTTAAAACGTTGAGTGAATTGTTTTCGAACGTAACGCTTTAATTATACATTTCATTTGGATTGAAAAAGGCAACTTGGAAAAGCACCTAATACCCAATGTCAATTCCTATTTACACTCTGGTTTCTAGGTTATATATAGGGTTTCCTCACTAAAAATTTACATTTTTAATTCCTGAGTTTTAATTTTACGGAGTTTAAAATTTAGAAAAATAAATTATATGCATAAATTCACTTTGAAAAGCAAACAAATATAGAATGTTGACGATAATATAAATATTATTGTGTTATTATATTATCAGAGGCGGATCCAGAGACGTGTTTTGAGAGGAGGGTTATCATTTTTCCATCTTGCTGACGTTGATGCTCACATAACTCTAGACTTGTACGAAGGTGGGGCAGTAATAAGTGTACCTACAGTTTCAGGTTGGTTCCGAAACACGGGAAAGTGATTTTAAATGAATTATAGAATTTCCATTTTCTTAAAAATATTTTCCATTTTTTGGTAGACTATTTTTATCGATATTTTTAACTCAATATCGTTTTGCTGATTATTTATTCATGTTAAATAAACATTTAAAAATGGAGCCCAGTTTTGTACAAATGAGATTCTGAATAAGTAATAATAATATAGTCTGAATAAGACAAAGAGAAAATAATAGCGTTTTAAAGGAAGCATGATCAGAGCTAAGATGAATGTAATACACTGATAGAGAATGAAAATTTCAAGAAGGTTCCCAGAAGGTCTCTCTTTGAAATCAAAACAAGAATAAATTAGGTACCGGTACAATTTCGTCAGTTCTAAATAAACTATATAGGCTACTCAATTCTCTTATAGGCTACAACAATATTTTTGAAAAAAAAAACATGAAAAGTAGTATCAGATTAAAATTGAAGTAGGCTAAAAGCAGCGAAAAAACATGGAATTTTCAAATAGGCCTACACTAACAATAGTTGAAATTTCAACTCACCAGTAGCCATAAATAAAATAGAGAATTGAACCGACAGTTCTCGATGATAATTACATGGACGATGGACCTAAGGTATGTTACCTTATATATTTATATTGTGTATGTGTGTGAATATAGGCACGGCCCTAGGGACTTTGCCGCCTGGGCGAGATCGGCAACCGCGCCCCCCCTCGCAAGTATCCCGTCTAATATTGTTAATCCCCGGTTCCACCCCTTCCTTGAGCGATAGTCTACCTATGTGTCTCCGCTATGATGCGATAGCGCCATTCGCACCACAGAGTCTCAGTAAACGCTAATAATAATTATGTACTGGGAGTCCCAAGTGTAAATTGCACATTTTAAAATTATTTTTGTTCCATAAACTGTTTTATGTTTCACTGTCTTATGGAGATATATTTTTTATAAGCCGACTTGAAAGTATACTCGAAGATTATCAGCTGTTTAAGTCATAACTTATCGACATTTAAACAAATATTTGACAAATATAATTATATTGGGGAACAGTAACACAAAATATCTGATTAAACTATTTTTTCGCCACACTTGGATGTAATGAGCTGGTTTACGTGCGTCTTATGGAGGCCGAAAGTGATTGTTTTCCGACCAGGCCGGTAAAACTTTATGGCCCTAGGGCTGTAAAATGACCTTGAATAACAGCTGATCGTGTCCGATCTCACAAAAATCATAGAGAGATAATCTCATAACGACTGTAATAATCTATATAATTATGTATCGTGAATCGCGGTATTATGTCTATAATATATTTTATAAATTACTGTTTCATAATTTAATATTTGTTATTGTGTTTTTGATATCAAACAATAGAATACGATTATATCTCCATAGCCTCAACAATATAATGTTGGTAGCATTGTCCATTGTCAGAAAGGTATGTATCGCAAGTATTAAAAGTGAAGAATCGAATTTGAAATCAAAGTACAATAATTGTATCAATATTTAAAAGTGAGGTAGAGTAATAATTGTTTCTTTTTTATTATCGAAATCCACTTCTCAATGCAATACAATCAACAATAATAATAAGAAAAATACAGCAGAGATCTGAAGTTTAAGGTAAGCCTACTGGTGGAAACTCATCCTGACTGAAAAATTCCTAGTAATTTTTCTGTAATTCTTATTAAACTTTTAGATAATTTTTATTCAATATTAAACCATATAGAGAAAACATTAGGCCCACTCAAGATTGAATCTTCGAATGTTTTCTCTATGATTTAACTATTTTCAGAGCAATATTTTGTTGTGAAAATGCCGGCAAACCGGGTAAGTGTTTCAGTCAGGCCCCTAACAATAATAATATGGAATGGCCGAGAGTGTAAAGGCGTAATACATCAAACCTCAAAGTTCAGTGAATAACAAACATGATCTAGGTTCGAATCTCGGTCAATGACATTTTTTTTGTCGATGAATTTCGACTTTTATTAGCTATTTTTTATATTAGTTACCGTAATTTAAATTTCAATCAATTTTTTTGATATATTTTGAGACAAGACTGTGAAATATGCAATTTATATAATTTTTTCACATTATTTCAAAATAGTAATGAAAATTCTATTCATCCATCCATCCATGAGATATTGCCCCGGGCAAAGCGCGAGCTATAAAAATTCAAACAATTATTCGAATTATAATAGTATAAAAATATGGTCACTATTGTAAATATAATTAGTAGTATTGAAATTAATTGACAGTAAAAGTTGTCATAACCAAGATTCAAACTATCAAAATAGGCTGTTTGAATTTTATTTATTTTTCAATTTCTTATATATTGGGAAGTTTTTTTTGGTGTGGCGAAAAATAGCTTTCGCAACACGGGCAAAAATGTTTTTCCGGCTCTCAAACGCTTCAAGTTCTCGCCTTCGTCTCGAACTTGAAAACCGCGATCTCGAGCCGGAAAACGTACATTTTCGACCCTAGGTGCGAAATATACTATTTTGTTTGAAACATGTACACAATGAGAAAACAGGCTGTGCAAAAGCTGAAACTAAACTTCCTACTGGTGATATTTTTCAAAGTTTTTCGATTTGTATATTATCAAGCTATCAAAATGAAAAAGTTTTCTCAGGAAAAAAAGTTTTCCCAATCATTACTTTTTGAGACATGAGCGCCTAGACTTTAAATTTTTGGGACAGAACATTTCAAATTCGGTACGAGATAAATCCTTGAAATTCAAAGGATGAATTCTTCATGGTATTGTTGATTGAATAAAACAAAAAGTTTCTGAAAATATCAATTTTTGAGAAAGTTGTTCAATTTACTAAAAATGACCAAAAAAACGTTTTTGATTTATTTCTGGTCATTTTTGGTAAATTGATTAACTTACTCAGAAAATGATATTTTCAGAAAATTTTTCAAAATTTTCTTGTTATAATCAATCAACAATACCATGAAGAGTTGATCTTTTAAACCTCATGGATTTATCTCTAACCGAGTTTGAAATGTTCTGTCCCGAAAATTTAAACTTAAGGCGCTCATATCTCAAAAAGAAATGATCGGAGAAAATGTATTCCTAAGAAAACTTTTTCATTTCGATTTATTTTATTTATTATTTCATCACATTACATCATAATATTGGGATACTCCCACTTGATAGGTGATTTGTCAAATAATTGCATCCTTAGAACTAAGTAAGATTTAAATAAAAAATTATATAACAAAGTGTATCCTATATTAGGTCTATCATTATTCTTAGTCCTAAAAATAGAGCAAATGTGATCATTTTAATTTGTGTTCATTGAGTGCAGAGTTTATGGTTAATTGAATTCTGCCACCAAGTAGTACGCTTTATCAACTAAGATTCTTTTCACAGATTTCTTAAAGATCTTTAGAGATTCGATTTTTCGAATGGTCTCAGGTATTTATTATATAATCTTAATCCTGAATAAGAGGGATTCTTCTCATATGTTGCATGTCTATGGACTGGATACAACAGCAAATGCTGATTGCGTGTGGAGTAATTATGTCTCTCTGTGCAAAATTGAAATTTATTGATATTACTCTGAGAAAATTAATAACTGATAAATGTAGAATGCAGGCAAGGTGAGAATTTGAGAATTTTGAAAAACAGACTTGCATGAGTCTCTTTGTCTCAACCCAACCCCGAAATCACTCTAATATCTTTCTTTGCATTAAAAATACCTTAGAACTGTCTGTTGAATTACCCCAGAAGATATTTCCATAGCATAGATGGGAATAGACATAGGCATAATATACTGTGATGAGGGTGCTTCTGTCCACCGAATGAGACAATTTTAGAATCATAAAGTATGCACGGTTCAACTTGGAGGTGAGACTCTGTATGTGTTCCTTCCAAGTCAAATGCTCATCTATTGTAACTCCCAAGAATTTTATTGATTTCGCTAGTTTCAGTTTGCTGTCAGTTAATGAAAGAGGAATTCTGTTGTCTGTTGATCTGTAGCTAAACTCCATTAAAAACGTCTTATTATAATTAAGGGAGAGTCCAGCAGGACATGGTATCAAGGTCATTTTTTATATTATTTGCTAGATTTGTTTGATTTTTATCTGTTACTAAAGCTGTAGTATCATCCGCAAACATTATTAACTTGAATGGGAGACTGATGTGGGAGGTCATTGACGTATATAATGAATAGCAGAGGTCCCAGGATCGATCCCTGTGGCACCCCACTAGGTATATTAAAAAAAGCAGAGGATTTGGAGGATGATCTCTTTTATAATTGTTGCCTATCCTTCAGGTAAGAGCTGAACCATTTATGAGCTTTCAACTATTCCATAGTAGCGCAGCTTCTCCAAAAGAATAGAATGATTGACACAGTCAAAGACCTTCGACAGATCACAGTAGATGCCTGCGGCCCACTGCGATCCATCAACGGCCAATGAAAGACATGAAATGAACTCATATATAGCCTCGGTTGTGTTTCTGCCCTTACGGAACCCAAATTGATCTTGATCTGCATGGAGCAGATTATTCGCGTCCATATATCTATTCAATCTGGAAGCCACCGCCATCTCATAAATCTTGGAGAAAGCTGTCAAGATTGCAATAGGCCTATAATTATTCAGACCACTTGGTTCTCCTGTTTTTAATATAGGGATCACAGTTGAATATTTCAGAAATTCCGGAAACACACAATTTCTAAATGAGGAATTTATCAAAAGCACCATTGGCTTTGCTAATAGCTTGATAATATACAAATAGAAAAACTTTGAAAAATATCACCAGTAGGAAGTTTATTTTTAGCATTTGCATAGCCTTGAGGATAAGATTCGGCTTAAGGCTTCGATTTTTTGTATATCATCGAATTATCAAAATGGAGAAGTATTCTCAGGAAAATATTTTTTCCGATCATTACTTTTTGAGATTTATGAGCACCCAAAGTTTAAATTTTTGGGACAGAACATTTCAAATTCGGTAAAACGTAAATCCATGAGATTCAGAGGATAAATTCTTCAGGGTATTGTTGATTGAATAAAACAAAAAGTTTTTCAACAATGTATATTTCAAGAATTTTTTTGTTTTATTCAATCAACAATACCCTAAAGGATTTATCCTCTGAATTTCATGGATTTACTCTTATCGAATTTGAAATTTTCTGTCCCAAAAATTTAAACTTTGGGCGCTCATATCTCAAAAAGTAATGATCGAAAAAAATGTTTTCCTGATAAACTTTTTCATTTTGATAGCTTGATGATAGAAAAATCGAAAAACTTTGAAAAATATCACCCGTAGAAAGTTTGTTTTCAGCCTTTGCACAGACGTAGACTGCAAGAGAGTATAACTTGGCTTACTTAACTTGCTAAGTAATTAAAACTACAATTTTTTACAACACAAGTTTGTTTAACACACCTGTTTAATTAAGTAGAACTCGTCTGACTTTGCATTGGAAAATTCCTCCATCAATTCTTCAAGATCTAGGAGCTGAGCTATTTTATGTTCGCTAAACCACTCAGACCGCTCAGGAACCCATGTTCCTGGGACATTATTGATCTTAGAAAAGTCTTCATTAGCTCGAGTTTGGAGAAGCTTCTTATATAATTTTACTATTCACATTATTATGAATTTATCATTTATCTGTATTTTAAAATTTTCCTTTCCTAAAAATTTGCCGCCCTCAAAACCTGCCGCCCTTGGCGGCCGCCCGGTCCGCCCACCCCTGGGGCCGGCCCTGTGTGAATATGTGTACAGTCCTGGTGGCTATTTGAGAGATTTCAAGGCAAATGGGTTGATGAACGTTACATATTAGATTACTAGCAGGTAACCCGTGCTTCGCAAGGGTCTTTCTCTAGTCATTCTATTAGGGCTCGAATAATTTTGAAATTTTAATTAAATAAAAATGGAAGAATATAATTTATTTATGTAAATAACAACACCTTCATTCAAAGACATATCAACTGCATGCGTTTTCATATTGCCGATACAGCATTGATGAAACTGTAGACGTTATTAGCACTTTGTCTCAAAAATTGTTCTAGCTGAAAAATTAATAATCCATGCCACGTGTAGGCCTAAACTTGCATCAGGAAAACGAAGTTTCAAAACTAGTGTTTTTCAGGTAGAAAGCAATAGGCGATAGAAACAGATGTTCCTTTTTTAATTTCGACTATATGATTTGTGGACTTTTTAATGAAATCGAATGTACCATAATGAATTTTAAACATTAATTCTGAAAAATCTAAAGGAAAATTAAAATTTGGGCTTCCAGGTGCACAAGATTGATATTTTTAGAATCTATGTGCAAAATTTGGAGATCTAAATCATTCCATTTTTCCGGTATGCCTTCATTCAAAGACATATCAACTGCATGCGTTTTCATATTGCCGATACAGCATTGATGAAACTGTAGACGTTTATTTAGCACTTTGTCTCAAAAATTGTTCTAGCTGAAAAATTAATAATCCATGCACGTGTAGGCTAAAATTGCATCAGGAAAACGAAGTTTCAAAACTATGTTTTTCAGGTAGAAAGCAATAGGCCTATAGAAACAGATGTTCCTTTTTTAATTTCGACTATATGATTTGGTGATTTTTTAATGAAATCGAATGTACCATTAATGAATTTTAAACATTAATTCTGAAAAATCTAAAGGAAAATTAAAATTTGGGCTTCCAGGTGCACAAGATTGATATTTTTAGAATCTATGTGCAAAATTTGGAGATCTAAATCATTCCATTTTTCCGGTATGCAATCCACAAGTTGACATGTTTTGATGCGAACAAACGAACAAACACAACCCTACTCTCTTATTATATAGATGTTCTCTATTAGTAAAATTTTAAATATTTCTATTTTTAAATTGCACCTGAAAGCCAACCGAAAAGTATTTATAAGTGAAAATTTCAATGTTTAAAATCCAAACGAAAACTATATGAAGAATGTTATTTGATTTAAACATTTAAATTATCCAAGGGTTTCACCACGAATATACAAACCTCTAGTCTGTGGTTTCATCTGCAATTCAAAGGGTTGAGGAAAAGTGTGAAACATGAAAAAGCTTTCTGCAACATGAAAAATTTGAAATAGAGATTAAAAAGTTGTCTTTGTGCAATTTAAAAAAAAACATAATTTCACATTTTTCCTGTATTCTGGTTCATAAACGTCTATTGTGCAACATCAACGAGAGAGTAGTGAGAGCATGATTTAATTAATAATTACTTTGGGCAACAAAAAACAGAAATGAAAGCTGGCTTTTTTACCATAGAGAAAAGATGGATTTACATAATGATTAGCTTGAAAATTAAAAAAATGTGCAATTCATTTGAAGGGTGTCCTTCTTCTTGACAATAAATTTCTTATAGTGAGGTCCACGTTATAATGGCAGTGGATAAAGATAGAAGAATAGCGATGTCAATTCTCTGCATTAATTAATTATATTTCTACACTGTCAAAAACATAATTGGCATCGTTGTGGACCGAGAAAAGGATAGTACCACCGGCTATGTCGAATGATAGACAAGGATAGCAAAACCAAAGTTGAACAAATATTGTCATTATAACATGGACCTCACTATGGTCACCTAAGAAACTAGTTTGAATTAGAACCAGATCGTTAAAGAAGTCATTCTATTTCCTGACTGGAGATTATTTGAAATTGAATAAAGCAGTCTACTGAATTAAACCTACAGGATTTTCAAAAGTGAATACTATCTGACGGGACTTTATAATGTCAATACTCAACTTATTACAATTCTGTTCAACCTCTGGAAGTGTGAAATAATGATCGTGTATTCCTGTACCATAATATAGCTTACCTAGTTCCAAGTTGATCATCGAACCTTAAGTATTCGACAATACTTACGCTCCTCTTCCTCCTGCACTGTAATCTTTATAAAGTATTCTGTTATTTTCATTTTTTATATTAAACCAATCATGAAATTTTATCTGTAACATAATTATAGAGAAGTTAACAGTCTTCCCCCCACTAAATGATAATAATAATTATGATGAATGAAATGATAATTTTCATTATTCATGCACTTCATACAAATTTATGAATCTCTCATAGGTTTAATTTATAAAAACAATATCATGTAATTATAATGTTCAACAGTAGAACCTCTATAATTTGTGATTTACAGGATCACACTTTTACAACGAATACGAGGTGATGAACTATTGAGTCTATTCATCATGGAAGTCGAATCACAAAATTATTGTGATTTTTCTAGAAATCCCCATGTATAAGCACCGCTCAGTTTCTTCTTCACCAAAGCCAAGTCCGACGCTCTCTTAATAAAAATATCTGGTGTAGCGCACCACTACCTCCGTAACAGAGGTTTACGGAGGTAGTGGGCGCACTCACACAACTTTCCTTGCTTCTATGAAAATTGACCACCTGACGGTAGTGTTTACTCGCATCTCAAGTCTACCATTCAAAGATCTGAGCCAGCTGGTGACAAAACAATAATGCTGGAGACACACGAGGTCTGATATCTCTTCATAGTGATGATTTAATAGAATCAACATTCAATTGCCAATAGTTTGCAATTGAATAATCACATTTTCTCGAATTTCAAGCTTATTTTCAATTTTAGGTGAAAATGTGACTGAACATTAATTGTAGAGATTTTTATGCTCAATCCTTTCCACTTGAAATTTATTTTTTGTTTAAATTGTATCTGAAGCCTGATAATTGGGAATCTAAAATCAAACTTTGCATAGATGGGGCGAAGCTCCTAAAATTTTTACAGATATGGGACTTGTGGCAGTTGATAGATCTTATCAATAACTATATTAGCTATAAATTTGATCTAAATCGTTGGAGCCGTTTTTGAGAAAATCGTGAAAAACCCCGTTTTTGACAACATTTTCGTCGCCATCTTGAATTGCATTTGATCGAAATTGTTCGTGTCGGATCCTTATACTGTAAGGACCTTAAGTTCCAAATTTCAAGTCATTTCGTTAATTGGGAGATGAGATATCGTGTACACAGACACACATACAGACCAATACCCAAAACCACTTTTTTGGTCTCAGGGGACCTTGAAACGTATAGAAATTTAGAAATTGGGGTACCTTAATTTTTTGGAAAGCAATACTTTCCTTACCTATGGTAATAGGGCAAGGAGAGTAAAAGCTGTACTTCAACTAAGAATTACAGTTAACTATAGGCCTGCTGTTGTTAATAATTATTTTCATCCACTATAATTTCAATTTGAGTAATATAAATATATTTCGACTTCATTCAGTTATATTATTGCATTATTCTCACGTTTAGTTTCAATTCTTCTAAATTATATTAAAGGTATGTATTAAGGTGATAGAGGATAACACTCTTGGTCGAGTGTTAATGGGAAGGTTATTTTTGTGCATCCTTTTCAAGAGTTTACAATTACGGTATCTGTTCAAATATCCACTAATTTGTGTAAATGAAAAATAATTATATTATAGTAGGCTAATTGCAATAATTAGGATTTGATCTTTTATCAATCAATAATTATTCTCCAGTTCCAGTTCATACTTTGTTAATCAATCGGAAAATTTGTTTTAATACAGTTAGGCCTATCATAGAATTTGTTTCAAATATAAGTATTAAAGCCAGAATTTAGCCCATTGTGAACCACATGAATAGAAAAATATTTAATCCAATTTCAGTAAGTTACCTCCTAGCTAATCCGAAGTAAAAAAATTGTTGCATATTTCATGTATTCTATAATGCATTCATTGACTGGACTAAATGAATCAGAAAGCTCATGAGTTTAAAAGGAATATAAACTAAAACATACTTTATTAAAATTTTATTAATAATTTCCACAAAGATTTTTTTGAAAATTATAAGAGGTTTATCAGAACATCATTCAATACGAAACACAATCTCAATAAAAAAAGCGTTATTCTATCAAATAATTATTAAGAGCATTGTTTTCAAAGAAATCGTTAGCAGATAAGAATAACTAAGATATTATTAGAAACTATGTCGAAATGTCTGTTTCATAAGCAATAACATTTATTATTAGTAAATAAATTGATGATATTAGTAAACAAATAAAAAATAAAAACCGGAGAAAAGCTTTTAAACCAATTAAAATAATTGTGTGCTGAAGTATTAGCAACATATTATGAGTGATATTACAGGTAGATGTGAATTAAATGAATACTGAATTCCAATTGTTCTCGATAAATAAAATGAATGGAAATGAAAAAAAAAACTTATATCCTCTCTCGATGATGAGATGATTTTATCTTAATCAGTTCATTAGTTATTTATTGAAGTTTTTCAGTTTATCGGATTGATAGTTTGACACCTTGTGGGACCGGACTCCCCAAAGCTTAGAGCTCAAAGCTCTATTTGTTCAGACGTGATGATACGTCAATCGTGTATTTCCTATCCCGCACATGTATAAGAAAATTATTTTATTTATAATATTATAGATAGATGACCACTCAAGCAAAGTATCACATACTGGATACTTGACAAACTGAATACTTATCGTACTGAATTCTTGAAGAACTGAAAAAGGCCTATATCCATCCTCAGTAAATTAAGAATCCATCATTCTATCAATACTTCCCCTTTGTCATGATAGCTTCACTTTACCGACTTGTAAGGAAATAGCCTCTATAATATTTGTAGACTCCTCTGTACTTACATCACTAATTCAAAACATTTCTTACAGTAGTGACTCATTGATTTGAAAGGCATTGCACAAATCTATTCACTGTGTCTAAACATCAGAATATGAACGAGAATTATATAAAAACCTTTCGAGCGTTACATTATAAGTAAGTTATAATAGAAAAATTCTACCAAAAATATTCTGAGATAGTAATTCATTTCATTATTGAGATTAGGTGAACAATCTTATTAAAAAAATGAAATGATTTACACTCTATACTGAATTCAATTATTAAGAGTATTTCAAAGAGCAGGTCATTGTTCCTAGTACAACATCAACATTTCATTTTTGAAATATATTAGAAATTACAAACCTGTAGAGTCTTGATTTTTTCTTCGCATGTAGAGATTTTGTCGGATAAATTTTTACAGACAACTGGAATTTCAGTTAAGACAAACATTCGTCCGATACTTTCGTACGTGTTTGTGTCAGATGATAGACCCTGTAAATTTTAAGAAATATTATCCCATATTTCAAATACGTGCATACGTGTATTTTACAACTATTTATTAAAAATCACAATTAGGTAAGTTTATCTCACACTAAAGGTATGTTCAGACATGTATAAAAGTATGAGGAACTAGTATAGATACTTTTTGTGTACTTTTCATTCAGTAGTATAAAATATTTGTGAGATTGCCAAGTAAAGGAGGAGCCACACTTTTCATGCAGCATTCCGATCCGACTCATGTACGGTATTTATTAGGGTAAAGGGGTGGGTGGTGGTGAGACAGAACACATGACGGACGTGTGTGTCATTGTAAGACCAGTCACTATATACATTGATGCTTGCAATTTATATTGTGGTCCTGATTTTTTTTTGGACACATAAGAGAAATCCAGAACCAATTTTTTCATGCAAAATTTCCTTCTGCTTGATACTGAGTGGCCCAAAAACCTCGTATTTTCGGTTAATTTCCAGTTTTCAGCTATTTCCGCCAAATCTAGTAATCTGACAGAAAAATTCGTTCTCACCATTTTTTTAGATTATGAAATTCTAAATGAAATGAGATCCTCGGAGCTCTTTATCTTCAATAAGTATTGAGTTGAAACTTTTTTGAAAAATGAGAAAATTTGAAAAATTTCAAGAAAAAATCAATTCTGATGAATTTTAGTTATTGATCAACAATATCTCCCGATTGTTACCATCTAAATGTATGATTGAAAATCCCTCTAGGCGTAATTTTGTGCTCTACAATCTGCGGCCAGGTAGAGCGGTCTATCTCATATAAATTTCCAATTAAATCTGACAACAATGCTCCTAGGATTTTTAAAAACTCTTCATTATTAGCTCCAACTATATTTATGTGTCGGGGTGATCATAATATTCTTTTCTAAAACATGTATAAAATTAATGAAATGCATCTAACGGGTGATTCTCATAGAACATGATATATTATCATGAACTTATATCATTGTGC
>NC_052505.1:98995538-99048793 GCF_014356525.2 Nilaparvata lugens | reverse complement strand
ACATTTTCTCTGAAAAACAATTTGGTTTCCGGTCTGGAAGAAGTACTAATGATCCCATACTTAATGTGGTTAGTGGTGTAATTAGCAACCTAGAGAGTGGTGATTCTGTTGGTCTAAGGTCATACGATTTTTCCAAAGCCTTTGATACTGTCCAGCACAAGATTTTAGGTGACAAACTAAATTTTTATGGTTTTACTCGAAGTGCAGTTCAACTTGTATTGTCCTATTTAAGTAGCAGGAATCAATTTGTTTACAAAGATGGCGTCCTGTCCAATGGTAGACTAGTTGATTACGGCGTGCCTCAAGGCTCTATCTTAGGACCCATTCTATTTAATATTTATATAAATGATTTGCCAATAAATATGGATAGCAATAGTAAAGATGGGTACCTATTTGCTGATGATTTTGGCTTAAAAATAAATTGCCCCTCTAAGCATGATCTTGAAAGTGAGAGGAATCAAAGTTATTTGGTTCTAAAAGATTGGTGTGCAGCAAATAATCTTTCTCTCAATGATAGTAAAACCGCTGACATTAACTTTGCATTCAGAAAGGTTAAGGTGAGACTCCATTGAAGTTTTTAGGTGTTTTTATTGACCCTTGTCTGTCGTGGGATGCACACATTGACTATTTATCAGGTAGGATGGCTAAAGGATTGTATACCGTAAAACGGGGTTACTTAAGCCTACAGGGTAACAAAAGCCATTTTGCAAGGTAAATTTCAAGAGCCCATGCTGGTAACACTGATTTCAGAAATCCTGGATGTTTATAGATCTATGAGTTGGAAATTGTACAAACTTCAAGCTGATGCAAAAAAAAAATTACTGAGATTTGAAGTAAAGCATTAAAAAATGTTATTATTTGGAGGAAATTTATACCAAATTTTATACCCATCATAACTTTATTTGTCCATCCCAGTCTGTTCTCTTTCAAGTTTAGTAACTATTTCGAAACATAACCTCAATTGTCTGTCTAGATGATGCATCAGTTAGTTCTCCAATTTTGAGGTTATTTTTTTCCTGATGCTTCTCTTTTCTCAGCTGGTCTGTCTACGGGGTAACAAAAGCCACAAGAAAAGCCACACTTTTTTGTATGAGTTGAAATGATCATTTATGGTAATCTAGAAAATGTAAATAATTCTTCAAACTATTATTTTTCTCATATAAATATGAATTTTGTTTCTTTTAGTCTAGTGTATGGATTTAGTTGCTCCAGAAGTGTTTAACTTGAGCCAAAATCTCATTCATTCACTCATTTAATCTTAAAAATAAAAATTGTATTATTTTTCTCCATTAAATTCAGTTTTTTTAACATGAATATTGTTTCTCTTAGTCTAGTGTATGGAATTAGTTACCCCAGGAGTATTCAACTTGAGCCAAACATTCATTTAACATACCTGGTTTTTGTTACCCCATTCCAGGGGGAAACTTAGACCACCATGTTTTTTATATTTTTTCAGGTGAAAAATTGTTCAAATAATTTTTTTATTACATGAAACAATAAGTCAATGTAACTTACTGAGCGCGAGGTCTACTGTTCACAGAAATACTAGTGGATAATTTTGTCATAAAATAGTTCAAGGGTAGATAATTTTAATATATAATAATTTTATTTGACTAGTTTAACATTTTCGGAAAATAATTTCAGTTGAATCACAATAAAAAATTGAATTATGTTTTTTGACCGAGCGAAGTGAGGTCTAAGATTCAAGTCGACGGTTTTGCATTTCAGTTTGTCTTTCCATGTTTAATTGACCGAGCGAAGTGACGTCTGAGATTCAAGTCGACGGTTTTGCATTTCTCTTTATGTTTGAATATTTATATGTTGCGCATTTACAGTGAAACACAGCAATAGATTTTCATTAAATTTGACAGGTTCTCTATTGAATTTCGCGTCGACGTATACATAAGATTTTTAAAATTTTTACATTTTAAGGATAATAAAAAAGGAAAAGGAGTTTCCTTCGAACACCAATATCACTGTAAAAATCAGACTATAGAATTCATCATAAATCAGCTGTCTAGTGGACTACCCGTTCAAAAAAATCGAACATCTTGGAATAGTTATTTGTATATCTAGAGTGAAAAGTATCACTTTTTCTCCCTGTGGGAAAAAGTTTGAAGCCCGAGGCAAAGCTGAGGGCAGCAATTTTCCTGAGGGAAGTATTTTTCGCTCGTGATGTACACAACATTTTTCCTCCATCTATATTTTTTTATAGAAAATAAAATCATTCTAATAACTTACGTATTGGTGACAATGATTCCTAACAACATAACCTAAATCTAAAACCTAAAAAAAGGTCGTCTGATTGGCACTGCCGATTGCGCTATCTATCGGCAAAAGTTGTAACAATTATATCAGCTGGGCAGCTACCAAAAATGGCTGACTCCAGATCCCGCCATTCAGATTTGAATTGCAGATCAAAATATTTGTTGGCTGGTATTTTGAATAGATTAAAATATTTTAAAAGTTGTATAAATTTTTATCGTCTACTAATATTAAGAATATAATAATTATCATACAAACATATATTTCATGAGTTGATCAATTTCTGGTTGTGGTATTGAATTCAGTTGTCTCAATGACAGACACCTCTATTATGCTTTCTCATCTGAGCTTAGACCTTCTAACCTATTACCATATAAGTTTTTAAAATAGAGATGCTTCCCATGTTATTTAAATGGAGTCACTTTTCCTCCCTAGGGAGTTTTTCTGTTTTTTACTACCGAGAGTGAAAAAGTGACACTTTAGTATTATGTTTCAGGGAGTAAAGTAAGTACTTTAGACAGTAGGTGGAGGAAAATGTATCTTTCCATCAACGTTAGTAGACAGTTTGTCTTTCCATAAGCTGAGGCCATGATTCTAGTTTGTAGTTTAGAGTTATTGATGGAAATTTTTTCGCATTTTGATTTTTTAATCTGATGAATAAAATTGCAATAAATATTAGACTATTGAAAAGAAATTGATTTCTAAAATCATGAAAAGTGAGAAATGAAGTTTGTAGGAGATCAGCATTGTGGTAGTTTATTTTGTTATTTTCAAACACACCGATTTTTCGCCGACACGACAACACAGAATGTTCTCTGTTGGGTTGATTGCAAAGACCTTAAAGATGCATCTCTTTAAGGTCTTTGGTTGATTGGATTGGCATATCGACGGCAGCCAGACCTGATAACAGCGCTCACACTCACATTTCAACGGGTGTGAGTGACTGAATGTAAGCATGATATTATACAGCTACCAACACATCGATGCTAACAATATTTTACTTAATCTAAAATATCGGGGACTGAACTTCGCTCTGGAGTACAAAAGCATAAAAAATGTATTACGAAAGAAGAAATTTTAATAACATTCATACAGTAAATTGAGATTAAATAGAATTAGCATAATAGTAAGGGCCCATATCTCGGGTCTCGCCGACATGTAATACAGACAGGATTTAACTCTTATAGACAGTACAAGTACAAGAGAAGGCTGTGGTTTATAACTGCACGAGGTATACTATTCACAGAACTACTAGTGTGGCATGCCCTTTTATTGACCGAGAAAAGTGAGGTCTAATATTCAAGTCGACGGTTTGGCATTTCTCTTAATGTTTAAATGTTCATATGTTGCACATTTACGGCGAAACGCGGTAATAGATTTCATGAAATTTGACAAGTATGTTCCTTTTTTAATTGCGCGTCGACAAATATACAAGGTTTTCAGAAATTTTGCTTTTCAAGGATAATATAAAAGGAAAAAGGAGCCTCCTTCATACGTCAATATTAGAGTGAAAATGAGACTATAGAATTATTATTCGTCATAAATCAGCTGACAAATGATTACACAGATGCTTGGAGAAGCCAGTCTATTGCTGTATTTCCATAAAGTCTATAGTTTCAATCAGGTACTTGTGGATGAGAATACTGCATGAGATCAACTGTTCACAGAGCTACTAGTACAGACAGGATTTACTCTCATGGATGGTACAAGAGGAGGCTATGGTTTATAACTTCGCGAGGTATACTGTTCACAGAACTACTAGTTATTATGCTGCATCTACTTATTGGCCCAACGGAGGCCAATGTGTGGATGGGAGGTTTGCAATGCTGGCCAAATTGCAAGCTGGATCAGCTTACTAGGCCAGCGACTGGGTGAAGTACCGACTATAGTGAGGTCCACGTTATAATGACAGTATTTGATCAACTTTGGTTTTGCTATCCTTGTCTATCACTCGACAAAGCTGGTGGTACTATCCTTTTCTAGGTCCACAATCATGCCAATTATGTTTTTGACAGTGTAGAAATAAAATTAATTAATGCAGAGGATCGGCATCGTTATTCTTTCATCTTTATCCACTGCCATTATAACGTGGACCTCACTATAGGCACAAGTTTTGGAGTGAATTTGACTTTATTCAGCGGGTCTCCTGAATTGGGAATATCTGGAACTCAAAATATCTTGCAGCTGGCCGGAATTGGAAATATATGGAACTCCGAATATGTTGACAGGCGGAACTCCGAATATCGTGCAGGCCGGCGGAACTCAAAATATCTTATCAGCTGGTGGAATTGAAAGTATGTGGAATTGGAAATATATCGAACTCACAGTATTGATCGTTATTAGCGAGACTGTGTAAATGTGTGATGAAACAAATTTATCGCAAAACAAATAGGGTTCTATAGTGAGGTCCACGTTATAATGACTATTAGATCAACTTTGGTTTTGCTATCCTTGTCTATCATTCGACAAAGCCGGTGGTATTATTCTTTTCTAGGTCCACAACGATGCCAATTATGTTTATGACAGTGTAGAAATGTAATTAATTAATGCAGAGAATCGGCATCGCTATTCTTCTATCTTTATCCTCTGCCATTATAACGTGGACTTCACTATATATAGTTAACCTAGAATAAATTCATCAACAGTCGTCAGTCTTGTTTGAAACAGATAACAGAGTTTTGAAAATTTGCATAATATGTACATGACTATTATTTTATAAACCACTATAATTTTAATTCGTGTTTTTACTGTTGGTTATGGTATTAGTTATAAAATGAAGTAGCAATAATGTAGCATACCTAATAAAAAAATCTTTATTATAACAAGAAAGAAACTGACTTATATGTTGGTAAGTATTTCATTATTTAGGATTTAAATTTTCCTATTGAAATATTATGTTGCTATTTATCCATGATAACAATTAATGTTTATTTTACAAGGTTGTTGGTCATTAACTTAGTTACATAGGTACAGTATTTCCTAATACATTTAAGAGTTGAACAATAAGCAAGTTTCACTGTGAATCAATGAGATTGGTTGATCAACATTGTTTCATTGTTTATCACTTTATTTTATAATCATGGGTATCACATAAAGTAATACAATAAGAAAGACAACTTTATATTTTCAATGTTTTTAATTAAAAACATCAAACTTAAAACTAGAGTAGCATACCATATTTTATTGATTTAACTTATTTTGGCTATTTAGTTTTATTCTGATGATAATTCACTTAGCCTATATTTATTTAATTTATTCTAGGCCTAATTGGAAACTATTTTTCAGATAATAGCATTAGGCTACTACTACCTATATCGTACCTATATTTTGAGTTTTCTGTGGAGAACGAATGGCTCAAGTTAATGAAGCTAATGAAATATCAAAAACCTACCAAGTAAGTTTTCTTTTAATATCAACCTATTAAAACTAGATGTAAGTTACTTAAGTTTTGTGAAATGGTTTATTTACTTCTTTATGATTTAACTTCTTCAGCCCTTGCCAGTAATGCCAGGTCTTCGGGAACATTAAAAACTAGAAACTTTATAAAAGCTATAAAATATAAGTTGATGTGTTCCAATAATCTAATGAAATTAATTAACATTTGCAATAAGTAAAGGTAGGTAGGCTACTGAGGCACCCATACTTGATTTGCTATGTTTTCATATAGAAAATAAAGTTTTCCTGTACGGTAACTGTTTTCCTATTATCACAGATAGCTTAGCCCCTTATCCTGTCTCGCTTTCTGTGTTTTATTGGGTGCACTACAAGCTTTTTTGTGAATCTATAGCAATGATTCTTTTATTTGATATTTTTCCTATTAACTTATCATTAAGTTAATACAATAATAAAAAAGAGCTCTACATAACCTCATTTATTATAACTCTACTTATATTGTATCATTTTTCATCACCTAGGCTTAAGATACTTCTAAAAAGTCACCTTTGTAAAATACCGGGGTGACTTTGACCCACGTCGCGGAAAAAGATTCAAATCATTTATCTCCGATATCTGTTATCCGAAATCGATGTTTAACATTTATATCCGTAGCCTTGATTATTATCTAGGTTTTACAATCAATATCTTGTCGAATCTCGGTATATTACTTGAATTATCGACATAAAATCTAGCTTCTTGCTTCATCTTGTGATTTTGTTGTCTGAAAACTTCGTAGCCTATTAGAAAACTCATTTCTAAAAGACTTATATCGGCGAGTACATTTATTTTTGTTTTTAATTATATTTTAATTGTTATACATAGTGATCATTTAGAAAGTCATTTTAGGTTAAAATTATGGTGACTTTGTCCCAGTATAAAAATTGTGGTTTCCATTTACCATTTTTTGGTTTCTCGCATAAAACTCAAAAATATGTATCTTAAGGACTTACCATAACTATCATATATAAGAAATTAAAGCTTACATGATCTCCTACAGTATTCATTCTACAACTTTTTTTTATCTCCTCTAGTTTTCGAGATATCCGCTCTTGAAGGTGTGACATTAAAAAAAACACATTTGCCACCAATTTTTTTCTATTTTTGCTTTTATAACTTTTTAAAAATCGATGGGAAAAATCCATGTTGATTATGAGCTTATAGAGCATTAAATTCTCCTCAATTTGATGTATAAATTCACACTTTTACAAATTTCTCAACACCTTTTGCAGCAGCTTTAGTGTTGAGTGTGAAATATCCATTTTTGCAACAATAGACCAATTGACAAAGGAATTTGGAGGGAATGTTTTAAACAACATTTTTGACTTATCAGCTATGTTGAAACTAGTTAGGAGGAGAACATATCAAAAGTCCCCATTTTATGATGCATTTTTGGAGAGCTATGACCCATGAAAGAGCAAAACATTGGATAAAAACCTGCTATTTTAAGAATTACACACCTTCAAGAGCGAATATCTGGGGAACTGTTGGGAATATCACAAAATTTCACTAAACAAAAAGTGTAGAGAATGTATCAAGCTTCATTTTTGAATAGTTAGTTATGTCGGTTGAATGCATTGTTTTCAAGATATGAGCGTGGAAGCAAAACGCTGAAAAATGCAACTTTTAAACCTTTTTTAGGTGGTTTGGTTTGAATCATCATGACTGGCTTTCTGATGAACCTATGCGACGCCATTAAGGAATGGCTTACTACTGTATGGTCGACTGGATCTGTACTTCCTGTATTTACTGATCCGGAGACGTGAAAATATGGTTCATCTGTAGACCACTGAATAGTATCGTGTTGCACAGAGGTTAAGAGTGCGTTGCAAGCATCTGTATGCTTTAACCAGTCGTCTGAAACAACCATAATCTTTTAGGGGTGTAAATGGAGATCGAAGTGTAAAATTCGCCTTGCTTTTCTGGACGATATTCCAAGTGGAGCTGGATGTTTCCGCACAGAGCGCGATAGGGATTGTTCAATGGACGCCCTCACTGCCGCGATATTTTCAGGTACCCCACCTTTTTTAGGTTGCCCAGCTTGTTTTCTAGGAAGTGCAGATCCTTTCGACCAGATCAGAAACTGTCATGAAGATTCAAACCAAACCGCCTACAAAAAGCATCTGCGTCGCTACCACATTGTCATTGTTTTTAAAGAACGTTCCAACAATAAAGCCTCGATGCTCACCTTAACACTGCATGATGAACATGAATACTTAAAATGACATAGTTTCCGCCATATAACACCACCACTCTTATTCCACTATTCACCTGCGCACTCTTCACTGATTTGAAAGTAGGGAGTCCATTCTGACCAAACTTTTAGGCTTATCAAAACAGGGAATATGTCGGCCATGATAGCTAAGACAAGTAAGGCTGCACTCTTTAGTCAGCTAGTGCTCTATACGATACGTGCAAAATGGATGCAACCCTTAGAAATAAAAATCAATATAAATTTCATGTGGATTGAGAGTAGATTAATCTCTAGTATGATGCATTCAATCTTTTTAATTATTACTTCTTCTACTTAACTCGTTCTTCTACTAATACGTTTTTCTTTTTAGAAATAAAAATGCCATTTATGTCTGCCTGTCACCACATAGAAAGCTTTCCGAAAGACACAACTCCTTGGTAAGTAGTTCCTCACTTTACTTGATTATTGGTTCATATAGTGTCCCAAAAAGGATGTTAAGTTTTTAGAATTACTGTGAAGGTAGTGATTTCAATGTTTTAATGTTTCTACACATCCAAGTCTCTATTGTTCAATTAGATTGTCCTATTATCCAAATTAGTCTCACGTTTATTGTCCAATTGAGGACACATCATAATTAAGAGATATATTAGGGTGAAGAGTTCTGACTGAGGCCTATAGCTGAATTATGCCACCTGATTGAACGTCTGGCACTTTGAAGCACTGATATGTTAAAAGTCTGAAGTCACTTTGTTAAACGTACATACTGCATCAGAAGTGCTTGACTTTCAATTCAGTGGTTTTATTCAGCTTAAGACCTTGGTTACAGCTTTTTTCAATAAAACCTCTCAAATTACCTAGTTAAATAAGATGTTCTCTTGAATTGGATAATTTGACATACTCGGAAATGTAAAAATATCAATGTTGTTACAATTGACCTGTTTAAATTAATTTGCATTTTATATTATTTGTAAAAATATATTGGAATTTACAGTTTCAAGAAGTTTTATCGATCATCTGCATTTCTTCACGTGAATAACAAACGAAGGCACGCTACACTACTGCAAATAAGTATTTTACAGATATCAAAGAAAGCGGTGAAAAGAATGAAGTTTTTGATCCTTGAGGTGTCCTTATGCGCGTCTCTCCTCTAGGAAATACTGGAATGAAGTGCATCTAACGGGTGATTATCATAGAACATAGTCTCATGAACTTATATCATTGTGCGAAATATCAATGTGATGACAATTTAGTCGGTGTGCTACATACAGCCTCCTACAACTCGCCTCCTACAGGAGAAAATGCATAATTTACTTTTCCAAATAAAGCATACTAAATTACACTATAATCTGATTTCTGATTTTGTCCATTATTTTGATTCCAGGTGAACCTATTGTACTGCATCATAAAAGCGGAAGAAGGAGGTGAAATCAACTTGCCGACTGTTTAGCTGTGGTAAAAGCTATCGAATCCATGAATCCAGGAACCTATTCAATCCTCAAGAACATCTCTGTCATAATGTGGTCGGACCCGTTCACCAAGGAAGGTCGCAGTAATCAAAGCATTCATTTTACTCCTATTATCAAGTAATTGAAAAGCTTTGAGGATCGAAATAATTTCTTGAAATATGTTAACTATTTCATGATTCAATGTGATTTCTTGACTATTGACATTTTAAATTATGGGACATCATGCAATTTTAGGCATTTGCCTGATGCAAATGGTTGAGCATTGCCCATATATTTTGATGAAGAAAAATTTGTTTCAAATCACTTCAATGAATATTAAGATTCAAGCATTCTGATTATACATATTCAAGCATGGGAAGCGGTAATTTTTGTCTCAAGTTACATATTATACATAATTTAAGATTTTTTATTCTTTCCTGTTTCATTATTATGTAAGTTCTGCTGAAATTAACACGTGAGGTTTATTGGCTAAAATTACTTCCCACTATTTTACATTAATCTCTTCCAATTTATCGAATTTCAAAGTTTTTTAGCTTCCTCAACAACCTGTCAACTCAAATTTTACTTGAATTTTTATTGCAATCTCTAGGCTTTTAAATTTCTAATAATGTATACAAATAGGTTTGAATGATAAATCATTCTATTCAAAAATTACATATCACTATACTGAGATTTGCTTTGCTTTTTCAAACTGGTTGTACTGACATTAGGACAGAAAATTTGTGCATCGCACATTAGCGAAAACTTTTACATTATAGATAATAGAATAGAATAAATAGAAAGAATGCTTTATTATTCAAGATTACACAATACAATATATATATATATATAATATATATATATATATATATATATATATATATATAAAATGACTATGTGTTAATTTGTTACTTTGTTTGTTCCCTATAGACTTAAAAACTACTTGACAGAACGGCATGAAACTTTAGGAATATGTTGTGTGAATATTGGGAATGGTTTCTGAATAGAAATTTTGATAGGGGGACTAATAACAATTATTTATTAATCCATTCTACAGACCTATGTTTCCAAAATTGTCGGCCCAGCGGCTACCGATGAACGGGAAGATGATCATGATTGAAGATAATGTTGTGATAATATGATTTAGCATCTAAAGTTAACAGCTGTAATAGACTTATAAATTGTATACTGGTATTAATACGGTGGTTTGGAGTTGAAGTTTAGTTGATTGGTACCAGCTGAAGATAATGGTTCCTTAGAAGACCTATACAAATAATTATAACTCCCCTATCATTGAGAAACTGGAAAATGTTGGAAAAAATGATTCACCTCATGAAAGAGAGTTGTTCATATTGCATTCATTAATTACTGAAGAATAACAGAATAATTTACAATTTTTTGAATTTAGCTCAGCTTATATTCATCCTAAAATGGAAGATGGAAATAATATGGAATTCTGTGTGATTCATCGTATATCGCGTATTTTCTGGACCATCTACTGACAATCAACAACTATGAACGCATTAAATTCATCTTTGGAACACTGATTTACCTACCTATTTTATTTAATCCAACACTTTAATGATAGATATTACTACTAATTGATTGAGAAGGAATATGTTTTCGGAATAATAAATGCTGCATGACTAAGCACATAGGAAGTCCGTATTGAGATATAAATGAAAATATTGATTGTCAGATAAATTTAATGATTCAAAAAATAAAGTTAAGTGTGACATGCCTGATACCAATTACCTAGTGGAATATTTAACGCTCAACTATAACAATAATCTTACTGAATTAATTTTTCATGACGAGCTGTAAGAATTGATATAGGCTTATAGGATGCAAGATTAGTATATTAGTATTAAAAATATAAATACGTGTTAGCTTGCTTGCATGATAATCTGTTGGCTAATTCAAGTTTTTTTTGTTTTGCTGTTTACTTGCTTTATTCATCAAAATATGACTGATTCAGAACGAAATAGTCTGACTGCAGACTTTAGTGTAATGGATGGTTTTATGTGGGTTGACGAATTCAAATTTCGAAAAAGCTACGTATCCCAGAAGGGACAAATCTCATATAGATGTACAAATAAGTTGTGTTCAATGACCATTATGACGGATGCTAGTGGACGAATTGTTTCCAGGAGTAGCGGTAAACACTCCCACCATCCTCCCAAAGAGAAAAATAGTAGAACTCCTGTTTTATTTATTTTTCATTTTATTTAAGGTTTAATGGCCTGTATCCGATTATACGGTAATGAATTTATACAGTGAAATATTTATTGGTAATGATCAGATATTTAAAAATTTAGTTTATTCAATTTCCTGGATGGATAAAAAATATATTAATATTATGAGTAACAGTAATTCAAACCTACAATTTATAAAGAGATAATTTACGATTCAATACAGTTTAATACAGCTAAGTTGGTTGATTATGGTTACTGATGAATGAATTCGCAACTAATAAGTTCAAATAGAGAGACAAGTACTAAATACTTTAGTAGACTTTAAGAGGTACAATACCGATTTTATTACTGATGTTATTAATGATGAGTTATTATTAGAAAGATTATTACGTATTAATTGAAAGAATAAATTAATAAAGTAAGTTATTAGGTTATGGACAAGATCTATGATGAAAAAAGATTTCTAAAGGCATAAACAAGAAACGGTTTATCTTATCTGCCCTCCTCGAAACACGACAGTCCGCTACCACTGCTCCGACTCGACTCCTGTCGGTGATAGTACTGTTGTAGTTTAAAGAAAGAAACCTGTGCCTTTGTTATTCTGAGTAGAACCGGGCGCAGTTAATTGATACAAATAATTGAAAATTATAGTCTGATCGAGTGTTTACTTACATGATTAAAGCTATAATGGCTGTCACAAATATCAGCTTGATGTGAACAGCTCACATTTGTGAGCTAAGTGGCCGTTCTCCAGGTTTTCACTAAATCTCTCCCAAGTTCTTATCACGGGATATCAGTAGGTGCATTACCTCTCCAAAGATAGCTGCGCTTGTTCGTAATCATCTGAAACCATTTCTTCAATTATTTTGTGGATTCAATCTGTAATAATAAAAGTATGATTAATATTATAATCCCAGCATTCAATATTTTAAAATATATATATTATTATCCTATTATTTGCTGCCAGCAGTAGGAACATGCTCAAATGCAAATGATAGGCTGTCAATGTATGATTTTCTTCACATTTCACGATTCAAGTTTACATTTTTGAGCTAGAAAAACATCAATTTCTCTATATATCTCTTTTAGAATGCTCTTAAAAACACATTAAATATCAATATTAAACTTGCGAACATAAAATATTAAATTATTTTGATGTTGCATACAAAATATTTCATGAGTTGATAAGCATAATAGCTAGACATGTTAAAATTGTTATAGTTAATCTATCAAAGATAAAATTATGGTAGTTTTAGTTTTATCTGAGTGAAAATTGGTACAAAATTATAATAAATAAACGTAGGCTCAAGTAGACGAAGTACACCTAATATGAATGTGATGTTTTTGAACCTGCTTTGTGCTTAGGCAATAAGTTAGTTTATGCTAGTCGGTATTCATAAATATATTCAGTGGAGTCACTTGAGCAAGACGTCAACAGTTTAGTGGGAGTGGCAGGTGCATGTTTGATAAGAATGATAACTTAAGGTTGTGCATCACGATTTTCAAAACTTTTTATGGTAACATTTTTCAAAGAAGGCTATTCCGATTTGGATACCATCGGTCTCACTAAATGAAGCACATCACAAGGGAAAACTCAATTCATAATTTTTACTTTTTGCGATATATAGTTTAAATCTTGGGTGAGATCCGATCCATTGCTGAATTGGGAGCAAATAAATTCATGAAACTTTGAGGATTCATTATTCAAGATAGTTGCTCATTGTAGACCACTATTTCAACCTTTGTGGCCTCATTTCGACTCTGCCTGCAATGTTTATCCTGGAATCAGCCTTAATGGTGGAATGGAAACCACAAATGTTCACAATAAATGAAGAAACTCATCACTATAAAAAGATCTACAAGCAAAATTGATCCATGTAGTGGAAGTGACTTCAACCTTGGCCAGGAATAGGCCTGAATTATTGAGCAAAAGAATATTGAACAAGGTTGCAGCTACTGTACGAAGCATAGAAAGAGGACTAGTTGAAGAAGACCCTGAAAAGTTAGCGGGTAGACAGACCCACATCATGACCACCACTCTGTCGACGAGGCTTATTCTGCACAGTGAGGCTTAGACGCTTCACACGCATTCGGTTCGGTTCGTTACCGAAAACGAATGAGGCTTTCATACATGTCAGGTTTTAATTCGTACGGTTCTAATTAGGTATTTTCTTCTCAAAAACAGCTGTGTTTGGATTTTCACAGGTCATGCTGGTATATTTAAATATAACAGCTGGTGTTAAATTGTAAGATGTTATTTCTTGAACAACAAAATTTAGGGCCGGTTTCCGAGCTCGGGATTTAGCCAAGTTCTAGACTTTGACTGGCTTTAAACTCTGGAGTCAGATTCAAAATCAGATGTAGTCAATTGGTTTTCCGAGTCAGAGCGTTAACGTAGTCGAGGACTCAAATAGACCCTGGAGTTTAGACATCACGTTAGACCCTGGAGTTTATAATTTCGCTTTCTGAGTGAAGGGCTTATAAGTCCAGGACTTGAATTAGATTCTCGCCTCTTTCCAAGTCAAGGATTTATCAAAAATCGTCCAGGACTTAAAACAGCGTGATTTTAAACCCTCGACTGGGGTAGGGTATAAATTCAAGTTCTAGACTTAGGGCCGGTTTCCGAGCTCGGGATCTATAAGTTCTGGACTTACAGAGTCTAGGACTAAAATAAGCTCTCGGGTCTAAATTGACTTTCTGAGTCACGATTTTATCTTCTAAACTCCGGAGTCTATCAAGTTCTCGACTTATTTGAGTCCAGGACTTTAACGCAGTAAACATGAGGGAAATTCACAATATTTTGCTGTTGTATTGTTGGCATTATAGCAAAACGGAAACAGCTGATTGCAGCGGGACAATTCAAATGAGCATGCTCTCCAAACTATTTTGTGAAAATACGTTTCGATTTCTTTGTAGGCCTATTCAAAGCAAAACCTTTGAAAGGTGAATGAATAAACATTTCATTTTACGTTATGCTATTATTGATCATTGATCCTAACCAGTGATTATGAATGAAAATTTAATTAGGCTACTGAGTTTGAAAACGTATTTGTTTTGAAAAAAAAACTGTATTCCATGACAATTATTTGGCTTTTTATCTTCTCCAAAACAATAACTGAATTGTGTTTGCTCAGTTAAGTCTAGAACTTGAATTTAAACCCTACCCCTGGACTTAAAAGCCCTTCACTCAGAAAGCGAAATTACAAACTCCAGGGTCTAACGTGATCTCTAAACTACACAGTCTATTTAAGTCCTCGACTACGTCAACGCTCTGACTCGGAAAGCCAATTTTCTGACTCCAGAGTTTAAAGCCAGTTAAAGTCTAGAACTTAGCTAAATCCCGAGCTCGGAAACCGACCCTAAAAGTTAATTAAAAATTGTGAATTATTTGAATAGTTTCTTTTTGATTATGTTAATTTTGGATGTTTAGAGAGATAATTTTTTTAAATTGAAAATTTGTTCCTTGTTTTGACACATGGTATTATATAAACTTCATCTCTTCTCTCCATTGATGAAATCATATAATATTCGTGGAAAAAAAATTCTCCCTGAGTTTTAATTTATATCTTTCATATTTTTTTGGCAAACTATTCATTGAGAAAAAAATGTTCCTGTGAACTAACAGAATTGAATTGACCATATGATTTTGACTTGGGAAATTTTGAAACAGATAATCACGATATCAGGTTAAAATAAAAACAAAAAAGGCCAGCGTGTGTAGAAGACTTTGTTTTTTCCTGTTTCCCTAGCAACAAATTCGAATATGATAGAACCTATTCGTGTCGAGGGGGCGTTCGGTGCTATGCGGTTGCTATTCGGTACCGAATTCAAACCGAATCATCGCTTCACACTTATAGGAATTCGCCAAAAACGAAACGAACCGAACCGAACCGAAAGTGTGTGAAAGTAGCCTCTCGCTAGCAACGAATTGAAACCTGATGGAATTTATTAGAGTCAAGTGTCAAATAGGCTTTCGGTTCTATGCGGTTTCTATTCGGTACTGAATTCAAACCGTATTACCGTTTCACACTTATCGGGATTTGCCGAAAACGAAACGAACCGAATGAGTGTAAAACTAGCCTGACGACCACAATGCAGCAGCGTTTCCAGAGGGGTGAAAACAAGTATAAAGTGATCAAGAAAGTATTGCCTGTCTCATTACATATTTGATTTCTCAGAATATCAATTCTAAGTAAATTAAATCGATTTTTTAAAATTACCATATTCAAGTTGTTTTTGATAGTATCCAAATCGAAACAGTACAAAAATGTCACCTGTAAAATGTTTTCCAAGTGGGTGGCGCACAATATTTATAAATAAGGTAAAACTTTGTGGCTTGGACACACACAGCGATCTGCAGACAGGAATCAGAGAGGTCTTAGCAGGTTATAGACATGAATATCTAAAATATAGATGAAGGCCACTCTGACCGCTTCCCGCGGATTGTTCTCTGTGTGTCCCAGCCCATACTGATTTGGAGCAAAAGCAAAAATTCCATTTCATGGTGAATTGTTTACTTACTTGGTCAAAAATAATTATTGCAACAACCGTATCAGTTACTGAATCACATCTTGAACGTTCCATTAGGATGCAGTTGATCAGTTTGGCACTGTAAATATAAATAATAAGTTCAAGTTAATTTATAAGGAAAACTTTTGTATAATATTAAATTTAACATTAGCATGAAAAAAGTTGGCGATCAAATGAAAACTACTCATTCAAAGAGGGTAAATAAATACAGCGATACTTAAGTACAGCTGATTATACAAGTCACACTGGCAAACAAGGAATCTTCCTTCTGCAGGTATTTTTGCCTCACCTACTGTACTCATGCATGTGAGCATAAATTTAATCTTAATTTATTAATACTATTATCATAAATAAGGATATCATTTTGTTATAATTTCTAATTAAATACCGTAGATTAACATTTCCTTAATTTTTATGTTTGTATCTTGTTTTTGGCAAATAAATTCATTCATTCAAGTAGGCTTATAGTTAGGTCAATGCTATAATGCCAGTAGAAAAGATAGGACAACAGCGTTGCCGATTTCCTGTATTGCCACTGGCTCCTATAATAGAGAATAGCTGATTCGGAATAACATATCTGATGTAACCCAATATTAAATGTGCATTCTATTTAATAATAATAAATAATATTTTATTCGTCAAGAAAATATATTATTCAATTAGTAATTCATAAATTTTCATGATTTAAATTAAATCTTTTTGTAAGGTCTAATTAATTAGGTATATTTTTACATTGTAAAAAAACAATCATGTGAAGCAACATGAGGATAGAGCAAAACTTATTTCAATTTCCAAAGCAATTTGATTTGTCTAATGATAGACAAGAATAGCAACACCAATGTTAATCAAATGCTGCCATTAGGTGGACCTCATAGTACCAGAGTTATTATATTTATATTGAGTTACCGTACCATAAAGCAAAAATACCATAGGAATATCAGCGGCTTGAGTTAACAGTGAAATTTACAACATAAGAGCCCTATACTAAACCATTAAATTGAACACCATGAGATGTTTTTTATGCTATTGTTTCTCTATGATGCTACAAATTACAGTAGTCTGAGTACCGTATATAAATTATCTTCAAACAACCAATCCAATCAGCTCTAGGGCTTCAGTGAGTCTGGTTGAATTTCATTCAGTTTATAATTTGGTTAATGGAAAACTTTTTATAAAATACTGAAAAACTTTATTTTATAAAACAATCCACATTTGGCTAAAACACTCTAAGCTTAATCTTGAATCATTTCTCTAAATGGATTTTCCAACAAGTAGCCTGACTGCAGTAGGCCTACATGTAAATCACTTATGTTAGCAAATCCTTTTTTATTTAATTTATTGAATAAATGATGCAGTAACCTAACTACAGTATTTAAAAAAGATGAAATTCATAAATATCTCACAATAGGGAATAAGGTTTAAATATATTTAGCCTATTCAGTACCCCTACTTCTAATATTATTCAAGTATTCTAATGATAGAACAAAGAAATTAATAAAAGTTGCATACCTATTATTAATAAATTAAATTTCCTATTTTAAAATAATATTTTCAACTTTAGTAACTTAGTCCACATTAAACTTACCTCAGGATGAGAATTATTGAGAAACCAAATTCTGTCACAATGTAATAGATATCACTAAGCAAAAAGTATATTTTTGTATTATCCCAATCCTAATTATAATTACATTTGAATACATTACATAAAAAAAGATTAGCCTGTAAAACAATACTCTATAAGAAGCTGTTTCTGTTGCAAAATGCAAATGTAATGTACACTTAAGCCTTGTACACACGTCCGTACAGATTCGCGCGAACAATTGTATGTACATATGCCTCAACATTCACTGTACGTCCTTGTGGACGCAATCCACGTATGCCTCAGCATTCAAAAAGCTATCTGATTTGCAGACGACAAGAAGACATGGTAGATGTAGATTTTCTACATGACAACAATGGCGTCATTCCATCATTGAAGATAGTTATCACAAATTGCAGCAGTATCATTTTATTTCAATGACTTATATAATAAAATCAAAAATAAAACTTGACAAACGATGTTGGTGGGTTGAACGATTGTAGGTTGAAGTAAGGAAATAAATTGCTACATGACATAAGATTGACAGTTCAAACTTTATTAGGTTGTCAAAACATTATCTTGTTAATATACTGAATCTAATTCAACTAGTTATCTAAACAATAATGATATCATCATGAGGGAATCAATAACTCCACAAGAACGATTGGCTCTAACTTTGAGATTCTTGACATTAGGCGATTCATTTGTTGGTTTCCAATTCTATTCTGAATCTCAAAAAAAGAAAATTACTTCTACTTATTTTTTGGTACAATCGCAAATCATATGAATAGTCTATAATTGAAAAAGAACGACAAACCAGGTCCAAAAGTCCATATCATTCTAGAAAATAAGTCAGACTTGAACCATTTCTCAATGACAAACACATTACAAGTATTCCCACTTTGGCACCGATATTTTGAGTTCCAGATATTTCCAATTCCGCCATCTGCCAAACAAGTAATTAAATTACTAGTCTATAATTGAAAAAGAACGACAAACCAGGTCCAAAAGTCCATATCATTCTAGAAAATAAGTCAGACTTGAACCATTTCTCAATGACAAACACATTACAAGTATTCCCACTTTGGCACCGAAATTTTGAGTTCCAGATACTCCCAATTCCGCCTAACAACATATTTCGAGTTCCGGATATTTCCAATTCCGCTGTCTGACAAATATTCGGAGTTCCACCCAGCAACAGTTTTCAAGCATAGGACATTTAACATTGATATTTTGAGTTCCAGATATTCCCAATTCCGCGGCCCCGTTATGCCGGGTCTACACGACAACGATATTTGCGCAAACTTGGCTCAAAGCCAGGTTTACGCAAATCTGGCTTTGAGCCAAGTTTGCTCAAACCTCTGTTCACACGACACCAACTTTATCACAAACCTGTATTATAAACTAAACCATATATAAATTCAATACGAAGTCTTTTGAAGTGTTTATAAACTTGAGATGAATAGTAACTCAAGCCTCCTCCTCCTCGTCCCCCACCAAGACCACCTACTCCACCTTCTCCTCGACCTCCTCCTCCACCTCCTTAACCACCCCGCCAACTACTACTCCTCCTCCTCCCCCACCTACTCCTCCTCCTCCTCCTCCTCCTCCTCCTCTTCCTTCTCCACCTTCTCCTTCCCCACCTCTTCCTCCTCCTCCACCTACTCCTTCTCCTCCTAACCCTACTCTTTCTCCTCCTCCAACTATTCCTCCTCCTTCTTAACTACTCCACCTTCTCCTCTCCCTCCTCCTCCTCATCATCTACCTACTCCTCCTCCTCCACCTACTCCTCCTTCTCCAACTAATCCTCCTCCTCCATCACCTCCTCCTCCTCTCACTTCTCCTCCTTCTCATCAATAATAATAATAATCAAGAATACTGCTTATCAAGTGAAGAGCGAATAACTATTATATTACATTACTATAGAGTAAATAAAATAATTATTATCCAGTAAAAAGTCTTCCTTGTTTTTGAGTATTTTTGAGAATTGACCTCGCACATATTTTATTTGAGGGTGCTGAATCCGAATCTGAAATCGCGAATTCTCTATCTTCATTTTGAAGCGATTTGGGTTTTGATGGATAGATGAGACATAATCGTTTCCTAGAAAAATTGACGCAAACCTGGCTGAGATTGATTGAAGAAAGCACAAACCTTCAAACTTCATTAATTCACAATGATCTCCCGTCTACACGACGCATACTTAGCGCAAACCTGCCAGGTAATATCGTTGTCGTGTAGACCGGGCATTAGAAAGGTATCTTATCTTTAAGGTCTTTGTTTGTCTGGAGGTGCAGAAATAAAAATCGACCGCATTTGTCGCTTCATGACACGACAAACTGGGTCTGCTCTGCTCAGGAAAGTGGCAATATATATCGAGATTATGTTATCGATACATTGTACTTATCGATATCGTATAGCCTTTGACAAGGCAGAAAATCGGTTGTATAAACCACTGAACTCTATACTAACTGGAATGGACTAGCAACACAAAGAAAGTGAGGCAGCTGGTAAAGATAGGCAACCCGCATTGCTGTGGGATTCGTCGTTTTGTAACACATTGGCTCTTATGGGAAAATGCATTGCACAGTTTCAATTTCTATTTTATTTCTATATTGTATGTCTTATTCCATGGAAGCGTTATTTTTCCTTTATTAAGCAGTTCATTGTAAACTTTTTGAGAGCAAAAATAGTGAAATAGGTTGAATATGAATAATGAAAAGATTTTTTTCATTTGTGACTGCAGTAGTTTTAGTATTGTCAACTTTTCACAAGCAAGGGAATAACTTTGGGCCAGATTTCAGAGAAGCATATCATTTATTAATTCTTATTTATTAAACAAGGACAAATATAAACTGTCATGAAATGATTGGGAATGAAAAAACAGGCTCATAGTCCTTATTATTCCAATCCCGAATTTTGTTTGTACATGCAGTCCAAAGGAGGGCTGTGTTTAATTGAAACTATTAAACACAGTCTTATGTTTATTTTGATAGGATATACTATTGTTTTTTTTTTGGATTATATGATTTATTGTTATTGTTAAAGGAAATATTTATGATTTATTGTTTAAGGAAATATCTCAATTTAATAATATAGGCCTACTTACAGCAGGCTATGAATGTAGAATATTTTTTAGGTGTGCATTGGTGTAATTTCAAATCATATAAGAAAGTTTCAGAAATGAAGCAAATAACGAAGAAACATTTTATTATATTATATGACTATGATAAGCAAACAGTAAAATATGCTACAAAATTACCATAGTAAAATGAACAATTTGAAATTAAAAGGTTTCAAAATTAATTACAATTCAGCTGATAACAATCTCATATATTTTACAATAAAAGTAGGTAAATAAAATGAATTATGTGGACTCATGATGATTCAATAACACAGGATTATTGAATATGTAATGATAGCAATATACTAGGTATTCTGATAACATTTCAAATCATGTAAGTGTGGGAGTTTCAGAAATGATGCAAAGAAATCTATGAAGAAACATTTATATTAATTGTATTATAATTATGACCATATGATAAGCAAACAGTAAAATATGCTTAATAATTATTATAATATTGTAAATTGAACGATTATTTATTTGAAACGAAAAGGTTTCAAAAATTAATCACAATTTAGCTGATAGCAATATCATATTTTTTAAAATAAAAGTAGGTACCTAAAATAAATTATGTCATCTCTTGATGATAACACACAATTATTAATCATTTGTATTCTTTTTTGAATAAGGATTAATTTGCTCTTCAACTATGTTTTTTTATTTTAGATGCAATAAAGTAGGCCTAAGTTTTCAATTAGCATGGAAACTATCACCGTATACTAGGAATATATAACCAAATTTGTTGTTTTATCTTTGGTCAAATAAACTGATCAATATAGAAAAAAGTATTGGAAATGTATGTAGAACAAAAAGGTTTCTTCAAATTAATTAATAGACTAAAAATGTTTGACTTACCTGTGAAATGGTATTTCATTTCCTTTAACATGCCCATTATTCTTGCATCCAAATGCAACACAATACATCACCATTTCTTGGTCGTATTTTTATTCAATTCTACGCATTTTACGACAAATACATCACAATATTAAAGAGAAAAGGTTGTGATCTAATACTGATAGCCCTAATACTCATTCAAATCCGTTTTTCAACTTTAAAAATGAAAAATCGTACTCAAGAGCTGCAACAACCTGCTTAAATGTATGAGTACGAGAGAGAAGGGAATCCCACACGGTAGGCCTGTCTCACTCACTCCGCCTTACACACTTTTGGCTGTAGCTTAGCATTGGACAGCCCGTTCCAGTTAGTATAGAGTTCACTGGTATAAACTGACTTGTGCCTCGTAATTTGAATCTTAAATTTCTATTCATGATGTTGAACTCTATTTTACAATAATTTGATTGAAATGAAAAGAATAAACAACGTGGACTTGAAACTCTATGTTAATAATGTGGTTTAAGATAACATATCAACAATAACATAATTTTATGGAAATTGTTGACAAAGAGTTTCTAGTCATTATTGTTTCAGTATTTTATATAAAGGGTTTATAAAGAATTTTTACTCCGATATCGGCGTATGAAGGAGGCTCCTTTTTCCTTTTATATTATCCTTGAAATGCAAAATTTCCAAAAACCGTGTATATACGTCGACGTGCAATTAAAAAAGAACATACCTGTCAAATTTCATGAAAATCTATTACGGTACCGCGTTTTGCCGTAAATGCGCGACATAAAAACATTTAATCATTTAAATATTAAGAGAAATGCCAAACCGTCGACTTGAATCTTAGACCTCACTTCGCTCGGTCAAATATTGGCGTATGAAGGAGGCTCCTTTTTCCTTTTATATTATCCTTGAGATGCGAAATTTCCAAAAACCTTGTATATACGTCGACGCGCAATTTAAAAAGGAACATACCTGTCAAATTTCATGCGCAAATGCGCAACATATAAACATTTAAACATTAAGAGAAATGCCAAACCGTCGACTTGAATCTTAGACCTCACTATAATGATTATAGTGAATCAATATGGAAAAATTGCAAGTTAATCAGTCCAGTAGTTCAGATGTGATGATGCGTTATCCTGAATTTTTTATCCCGTATAAGTCAATAATTCTTCTCTTTATTAGATGAATGAGTATTTCATCTGCAATGAAGCCTGCACTTATATTATAATGTAAAATTGCAAGTTAATCAGTTCAGTAGTTCAGACGTGATGATGCGTCATTTGTCAATTTCCCATCTAGCTCGTACATGATGAGTGTAGTCTGTCTTTCCTTTTTTCTTCAGATTATGCCAGATTGGAGCAAAGTTCAGACAATCTGAACGTCAATTTCTGTTTTATTGGAGTGAGTTGATTCACTTTCCATGAAATTCGCAGAACACTCTTCTCAACAAACGAAGTTGGTTTTTATCTTCCTAAGATAAAAGTAAGATAAAAACGAAAAAAGTAAATGATTGAAAAAATTATTACACTCAAGCTGAGACATAAATCGAAAAAGTAATTGAACATTTTCATTGTTCTTTCACTCGTCTGTGATTGAAATTGGAGTAATCAAAATCGAATGCACGGCTTTTCAGATATTGATTGATACTGATAGAGGTGTATAATATATGAAGCAATTTACAATATTGTAAGAGTTCAAACAGAAATTGATTTTTTTCTGTTGTACAACTAAGATCAATAAATACAGATTTGTGAAATAAATAGATTCCAATAATTGATTTTATTTACTCTGATTTTGATTCTGGTAACACACAAGTTTCACACTTCAACTAAATCTTATCATTCTACTAACTCTAATAAGTTGATAAGATTGGTTCCACCATAATGGTAAGTCCAGTTTATGTATGTTTTATTTTGCATTGGAATAAATGATTAATTTCAAAACTAACAGATAATCCGTGCTTCGCCAGAGTTCAATTAAAAACTTGACAAACTGAAAACTTAACCTACTGAAATCTTGAAGAATTTAAAATAGGCCTGTAAACATCCTCGGTAAATTAAGAATCTATATGCAAAATGTCGAGTTAATCAGTTGAATAGTTCAGACTTGATGATGTGTCATTCATTAATTTCCTTTCCCGTACGTGTATAAGCCAATAATCTTTCCTTTATTAAACGAGTATATAGATAGATTATACAATACAACTGAGTTCAATAGACCATAAATGATGAAAGATAGATGCTCCGGCAACAGAGAGGTACCGGGTTCGATTCCCGGTTTGGGCCCAATTTTTGGACAGTTTCATTCTTCAAATTTCCTTTTGCTATTCAGTTCTTCGGTCAATATTTGCAGTAGCAGAAGTCCTCAGTCTATACAAACTCACTTTCGATTTGGAGGAATATGCGGAGCAGAGAAATGGAGAAAGATCAGCCAATTACAGTGATGAGGAGTCATATAGGAAGAAACGTAGTTACCAATTTGTCGATTATACTCAGTCAACTTAGTGCTTTCAGAGAGGAAAGTACGTATGCGTATCATGAGCAGTTGAACACTCACTAGAGACTACAGAACGCTGGCTGATTTAGCACGGCAACATGGCCGCCGCTGTATCCCTACCTACTTTTCTCTGCTCCGCATATCCATCCATTTCGGAAATAATTTGGTATGGACTATAGCTCTATTCATATATTGGTTATCTATAAACTAGAATAAAGGAAATAACTGGCTGGCTTACACCACTACCTCCGTAAACGAAGCCATAGTGCATTCTGATGACGTCAGCACTGGTAGGGCTCCTACACCAATTAAAATTTGTTGATTTCAGCTGATCTATATCAGCTAGTGTTTTTATTGGTGTAGGAGCCCTACCTGTGCTGACGTTACCATCAACCACCTGTCATGCACTATGGCTTTGTTACTAGTAGTGCTTATACAGGTACGGGAAAAGAAAATTATGTTTGACGCATCATCACATCTTAACTACTGGATTGATTAACTTGAAATTGTGCTTCAAGATCCTTAATTTATTAACCGAAGATAGTTATAGGCCTATTTTTTTGGTCTGAACTACTGGATTAATTAAGTTGAAATTTTGTATAAAGATCCTTAATTAACCGAGGATAGTTATAGGCCTATTTTTTGGTCTGAACTACTGGATTGATTAACTTGAAATTTTGCATGAAGATTCTTAATTAACCGAGGTTGGTTATAGGACTACTTTCAATTTTCCAAGTTTTCAGTTTGTAAAGTTTTAAGATAGACCCTTGCGGAGCACGGGTTACCTGCTGGTTTGAAATAATTATTATACAGTGGAAACATAATTAATAATTATTATTCATAATTGAACATTAATTTAATTATCACTCAATGAACTAAATATTTGATGGCTTTATTATAATATTGAAGAAGATTTTTAATATTGGGTGTAGTATTATTTTGCTCGAAATAAGTTGCATTGGGTAGAAGCTTAGTTTGTGTAGTGATCTGTTGAGACATTTTTTCTATGTGGTTTCTAAACTTTTTCTTTTAATTTTTCTAAACTGTTGTCTTTGTTCTATATGTTCTGTGTTGCGTTTGTCTAACAGTTTGTGTTGTATAATATTCTGATATTGTTTGTGACGATAGAAGAATAAAAATATAATTATTGTGGCATTGGAATGATTAAAAACATTATAAAAATAATAGAATTGTTGCAATTCCGAACATCTATTGCAGATTGGAATGAGGTTATCATTGTTGATCATGACAGTCTCAATGCAATTACATGGATATGTGAGCATGCCCTCGCATGCTAACATCACAAAACGACAGACTGGTAAGTTGAATTACTATTTACTATTCTATTCTATATTACTATCTACTAATTACTATTTCTGAAACTAACAAACTATTGTATGTGATTGTAAACTATCTAATATTTTCTGTAATAATTGATGTGGTGGTTTTAGTTTTTTTTTGAAATAAACATTTATTTATTTATCTACTGATCTGCACTCTTTCGGTTAATCATAGGAATTCAATCTATACTATGATAAAGGGAAGAATATTATTGGCTATTACACGTACGGGTTAGGAAATTCAGGTATGATGCATCATCACGTCTGAACTACTGAAATGATTAACTTGAAATTTTGCATTTTGATTCATAATTATTTACCGAGGATGGTTATAGGCCTATTTTAAATTCTTAAAGATTTCTCTACGGCAAGCTTCCAGTTTGTCAAGTTTCTAATTAGACCCTTGCGGAGCACGGGCTACCTGCTAGTTCGTCAATAAAATTAGACCACAATTCAACACTTATATTATAGAAGCGGAGAATATAAAACCCCACTTATAATATCATTGAGTATGAATTTTACTGTGGATATTTTCTGTGACCAATGAATGACCTTAGAACCAACTCATAATAATTAAGACCCGCCGCAAAGTGGACCCTCGCTAATCCACGTAAAGCAACCCACGCCGTGGGATGTTTTGTAAACCATTGCTATAGAATTATTCATAATCAATCAGCTGACAAGTTGATTATTCATTGCATGTATTACACAGATGTCTTGAAAAGTCTAGGAATGGTAAGAACATCCGACGGCGTGGGTTGCTTTTTGTGGATTAGCGAGGGTCTACTTTGTGGCGGGCCTAAGGGCCGGTTTCCGAGCTCGGGATTTAGCCAAGTTCTAGACATTCCAAATTTGAATTTCCGAAACGGGGCATTGTCGTATTCCACGTTTAAATTAAATTTCCTGCTACTAGAAAATTGAACACATAATAAAATAAAGAGAAAATAGTGTAAAGTTTCAGCTATTTTGAATTATTCAGGAATGTTTCATTCGTCAAGGAAAAACGATTCCAAATGAGAAAACAGAAATATTATAAAAACTATGACTTTGCCCCGTTTCAGAAAGCCAATTTTTTGACTCCAGCTGTTTAAAGTTTAGAACTTCTTCTGCATTGTTCCCTAGATTGCATTTTCCCCTTCATTTTTTCCCTCCAGACTGCGAGTTTAGCCTGGAATGTGCGTCACAGGACGAATGGTGTGTTCACGGCAAATGTGAGTACACGTGTGCAAGCCCCATGGACTGTCAGTCGTGGTCACAAGATGGCGGCTACTGTGTGGCACAGTCTGCAACCGGTTTCTGCCGGTTTTTCACTGTTGAATTGGACGATATCTACTCAGCCGAAGGAGCTCCCAAGCTGAAAACCGGCTTGAAGAAAGAAGGTAGGTCTAATAGGTTGGTATTTTACTTCCATCGAGAACTTCCACAATTATAATAGTACTAGCCGTCAGGCTCGCTTCGCTCACAATATCCGTCTAGCCAGGGGGCTTCGCCCCCTGGACCCCCGACAGGATCGTACAAAAATGAGATCAGCGGGCTCGCTTCACTCGCCTGTATTTTTCATTTGAGCATGCTTCTTCATTCCATCAGAAAGTCAAAGTACTGAGAAAACGCAGAAAAACTGAGAAAAACGTTGGAAAAACGCTGATTTTGGGCGTATCTTTGATGAAATATTAAAGTCACCTCATCTCAAAATTTTTAGACCCTAGCTAAACAAACCTCTGTACCAAATTTGAAAATGTTCATACATTCATGTATTTTGTATCTGCACAGGTTCCTATTGCTCAAGGACGGATGATTGTGCCCCTCACCTGTATTGCCATACCAACCACAAATGCACTGATCCCTGTAAACATCTGCTTATGTGCACTTCTGATGGATCAGACGATAACCCAGGGTTTGTGGTTCCCAGACTCAATAGCGAGTATCAACCCAGTGACAAGTATCGCTGTTTAGTCGAAAATTATGATGTGGGTTGTCACTAATAATAATAATTAGTTATTTAATGGAAATGTACTGGCAACATACTCTTGTAAATGTTGTCTATTCATGAGTTACTAATCATCACGCAAAAAAATCCCATGAATAATTATTAATAAAATGATGGATAAACTTGTTTCTATACAACATTTTTGTAATAATTATCCTTGACAAAAGGTCGCAATGAGTAATACCATAGAGAAACAATAGCATAAGTAGATATCCCATGGTATAGGGCGTTTATGTCGCAACTCTTACTGTTATCTCAAGCCGATAGTCCATGTAATTCTTTCCCGTGAAGCTGTGTGACACTGGTAGTCTCTCATATTGTGCCGTTCATACACTCTCATCCCAACAAAACGGTAAAATTCGACAATAATCGACAGTAATCGGCTTGAGATAACAGTAAAAGTTGCGACATAAACGCCCTATACCATGGGATATCTACTCACGCTATTGTTTCTCTATGATAATACCATATTGTTTTGATGGTCTTGATTAGTCCTACCTGATTTTTCTTGTATTGTGAAGACAAAAGCCCGGTTGCACAAAAGCCAGTTAAATTTGAACCGTGATTAATTCGGCTTTTGTGCAATCGGAATTAAGAGTCACAAATAAGATTCGGAGAACTTCAATCACCTACTCTTGACTGTGGAATCATCTTTCGGAGCTGACGATAAGCCGTCAGTCCCGACTACCTAAAAAGTAATCATCTCTCATCAACATCCCTCTCACTCATTACCCACGCACAAGCCTAAGAGCTTATGTGGGCATCGCCCTCAGTATTATTTTTATCTATAATATCATAAAAGGAAGAATTGCCTTATACACATATAAAGCTGTGTACACATATACGCGCTTCCAACCCGCGCCGAGCACGCTCCGCCCTGGTCCCGCCCTCGTACCGCCCTCGTTCCTCCATCGAACCACAGTCGCTCCACTCACGCACCCATCATGAACGTTACGGAAGATGTTAGAACTTCTGGCGTTCCCCAGTCGAACCACTGTTGCTCGCCGGTCGATCATCAATCGCTCTGCTGGAGTGACGTTCGGTTGCGGAGCAGAGCGACAGTCTGTACGCACCTTTAGATTTCGTATAAAGCTGGGTTTCCGTTTGTGCGTAAATGCCGTCGGCGTCCACGATCAAGGATGGTATAGCCTACTCTATACACTATGGTGTACTCGATACACTATTCTTGGACCACGACAGGGTGATGATCCCAGATTGGTTAGATTTCAATTTGTCTAAATAACCTAAACGATTATGTTCAATCATGTTTTAATGGGGTGATTGAGTTTATACTTTTTTACTTTCCTTGCCCTATTACCATAGGTAAGGAAAGTATTGCTTTCCGAAAAAAATTTGTGTGTGTGTGTGTGTGTGTGTGTGTGTGTGTGTGTGTGTGTGTGTGTGTGTGTGTGTGTATGAGTGTATGTGCGTCTGTGTACACGATATCTCATCTCCCAATTAACGGAATGACTTGAAATTTGGAACTGTAGGTGCTTTCACTATAAGGATGCGACACGAACAATTTCGATCAAATGCAATTCAAGATGGCTGCTAAAATGGCGAAGATGTTGTCAAAAACAGGGTTTTTCGTGATTTTCTCGGAAACGGCTCCAACGATTTTGATCAAATTCATACCTAAAATAGTCATCGATAAGCTCTATCAACTTCCACAAGTCCCATAATCTGTAAAAATTTCAGGAGCTCCGCCCCATCAATGCAGATAGATTCCCAATTATCAGGCTTCAGATATAATTGAAACAAAAAAAATCTGGTGTGGTACACTCATACAACTTTCCTTGCTCATTGAACTATTTAAAATTTTACATCTATTTTCGCTTAAAAACCTTTCCCCTTATTTTGATCAAATATTTCTCTTGTAAAAAAAACATCCAAGGAACAAAGTGCCCTTTTTATAACCCTACCTTAAAATTTCTAATATAGTTCGCTAAATAAACCTAACCGTCGTTATCAAACGAGAATAATTTAGGAGAATAACATTATGCCGATTGGCGGCTTAGTAATTTTATTAAAACTATGATTATACTATTGTTATTGAGTACATTTTCCTTTGTTTGAATTATGAAATTTAAGGATTTTTTAAAAGTTGTCAAAACAGCTGTTCTACAAATAAAATATCGACGTGTGTTCTTTTGAATAAACTGCTCTACCCACCTACCTCAAGCACGAGAAGGAGTTTACAAAGTCCATTTCTCAAGGATTGGGTGGACCCCATTAGTACCCCAGGAAAAAGACTCATGTCAGTTGATAGAGCTAATAAATAACTATACAGGGGATGGATTTGAAAAAAAATCGTTAGAGCCGTTTTTGAGAAAATCGTGAAAAACATGGATTTTTAGTAACTGTCATTTTTCTCAAGAATATTACGGAGCTCCTGCAATTTTCTCAGAAATGAGACTCATGTCAGTTGATAGGGCTTATAAATAGCTATCCATGGTATAAATTTGAAGAAAATCGTTAGAGCCGTTTTCGAGAAAACCGTGAAAAACATGGCTTTTTAGTCATTATTCGCCATTTTTCTCAAGAATATTACGGAGCTCCTGGAATTTCCCCAGAGATGAAACTCATGCCAGTTGATAGGGCTTATGAATAGCTATCTATGGTATAAATTTGAAGAAAATCGTTGGGGCCGTTTTCGAGAAAACCGTGAAAAACGTGGTTTTTTATTCATTATCCGCCATTTTTCTCAAGAATATTACAGAGCTCCTGAAATTTTCCCTGAAATGAGACTTATGCCAGTTGATAGGGTTTATGAATAGCTATCCATGGCATAAATTTGAAGAAAATCGTTAGAGCCATTTTCGAGAAAAGCGTGAAAAACATGGTTTTTTAGTAATTATCCGCCATTTTTTCCGCCATCTTGAATTGAATTTTATTGAATTTCTTATTGTCGGGTCCTCATGGTATAAGGACCTTAAGTTTAAAATTTCAAGTCAATCGGTTAATTAGGAATGGAGTTATCGTGTTCACAGACATACACACATACACACACACACACACATACACACACACAGACCAATACCCAAAAATCATGTTTTTGGACTCAGTGGACCTTGAAACGTATAGAAAACTTGAAATTGGGGTACCTTAATTTTTTTTGGAAAGCAATACTTTCCTTACCTATGGTAGTAGGGCAAGGAAAGTAAAAATCAAGTGGAATAGATTGAGCATGAAAATCTCTACAATTAATGTTCAGTAACATTTTCACCTAAAATTGAAAATAAGCTTTAAATTCGAGAAAATGTGATTATTCAATTGCAAATTATTGTTGATTCTATTAAATCATCCACTATGAAGAGATAGCAGACCTCATGTGTGTCTCCAGCGTTATTGCCCTGTCACCAGCTGGCTCAAATCTTCGAATAGTAGACTTGAGATGCGCGTGTACACTAGCGTCAGGTGATAAATTTTCATAACGGCAAGGAAAGTTGTGTGAGTGCGCCACACCAGATTTTTATACTTTCGAATGGCAATATGTTGATACTATTACAAATGTTTTTATTCTTGAATAATAAACACAAATAATGAAAAGTTATTTGATCAGCTGTTGTAGCACACTTGAAATTTAAAAAATATGAATGTCAAAAAAGCTTGTCGTCGTCGACTGCGGAAGTTTACGTACAAACGAAAATGCACCTTAAGATAGGAAATTCTCGAATGACGCATCATCAGGTCCGAATATTACTGGAATGATTATCTTGAAACTTTGCATATTGATTCTTAATCTACCGAGGACGGTTGTAGGCCTATTTTAAATTCTTCTTGTTTTCAATTGACCCTTGCGGAGCATGGGTTACCTGCTACTTCAGAAATGAAATGCCCAGGAAACAATGATTAGAAGTCAATTTATTTGAAATAAATCATTTTAATGTTCAAGAATGATTGATAGTATTTTCGTTGCAATAATCTGAGCAAATACCATTTGTACAGCGATTACTTCCTATTGTATCTCCACAATAAATTATCATGAGCTATTTGCAACCATTGACCTCTTGAAGAAGAAAATCTATGTATGTTTGAGATCAATTAGAAATATTTTTCAGAAGATTGAAGTAGGAGTAGGCTCCTTGGACAATCTGAAACAATAAATTGGAATTATCACCCAATAAACAAAAAAATTTAAGTGGAGAAGATTAAGCATAAAAATCTTCACAATTTTCACAACAGTTCTAGTTCGGAGTTCGATGAGTGAGCATCGTCTATCAGAGCGCCTGATAAGTAGCTAGTTTGTTCCTTATCTGTCACTCGGCTTATTTTGTCCGTGTTCAAACTCAATAGTATTTCATAGTGTTTGACCTATAAATTAAACTTATTTCGCATCGAAAATGGTTAATAAGTGCAAAAAGTGTTTAAACGACGTAGCTCTAAAGCAAGACAATTTCAAGTGTAAAGATTGTGATGGGTTATTCCACGCCGGGTGCATAAATGTGGACTCTTCAAAATCCGTCGCAACACGTAACAACTGGAGGTGTGATAAGTGCAGCGCTGCTACATGTGCTGGTCGCGAGGGTGAGTTATCACGTGAGGACAGTACTGTTCTCCAAGCAATAGCTGCTCTTCGAAAAGAAAATAATGAACGATGGGACATTATTAAAGCCACACTCGACGATTTTAAAATTGTTAAGCAAGACGTGAATACTCTAAAAGAAATGTCGAATCGTAACTCAGCAGCAGTGCTCGAGCTAACTCAAAAAGACGAGCATCTAAGAGGTCAAATTGCGGTATTAAAAAGGGAAGTAGCGGATTTGCAACAACAAACGCGCAAGAACAATATTGTAATAACGGGCATACCAGTTACAACGCAGGAAAATGTGTATGCGATAATGGAAAAACTGGCAAGTGTTTTGGGTGTAGAGTATAATGGATTTGACATATCGATTGCACACAGACTTCGCCAAGGTTCAGCTGTACCCGGGAAAAACCGTGTTCCACCGTCCATTGTGGTGAATTTCGTTTCGAGATCAATCAAGTCCATCTGGTTGACAGCTAGAAAGCACAAGAGAAGACTGTCAGCAAGTGAAATTAATCCCAATTTTCCGGATCATCCTGTTTATATGAACGATCACCTAGCTCCACACACAAGGGAGATTTTCAACGCAGCAAGAAATCTCGTTAAAACCCGTAAGCTGGTGTCTGTCTGGACCAATGATAGCAAAATATTGGTGAGGAGATCAACTATTGAGAAACCATTCAGGATATATGATTTGGACGATATACGTAAAATTGATGAGACGGCGGCTGAGCAGCGGACGCAGCCCCCTCCTTCGACGGCAACTCTTCAAACAAGTTCAGGATAAGGCAAGAAGACCTTTTGCAATTTCATACTATTTCAGCTCTTATTATAAATCATGATCATTTGATTTATAATTCATTCACATTCATGTTATATTCCATTTCATAATAATATTCATTAAGTAATATGATACGGTTTACTGATAATAATAATCGAATGAAAATATGGGATTCCTCATTGGTTTGATCTTTTATGAAATCAATTTTGGTTCGATGTATTGAACTCAAGGAGAATATAGTATTATTTTATATGGGTAATATTTTAGGTGAATACAAAAGAAAATAATCTCCTGGTTCAGTAATGCAACGATAAATCAGCTTTTAAATCAAAAGATACTTGTATTATATGTTGTGTGGTTTCCGTAAAGTTAGCTCCATTTATAACATCACAAATGAAGCTTCAATCTAATTGAATCTTCATAATTATTACAGTATTAAGAATGATCAATGATGAATACAATATTTTCGTACCATAGGAATGAATGAATTGCCACAGTGATATTGATTACAGTATCAGCTGATTCAAAATAGCGTTAGAGATTATCGTGAATACTGATAATCTTGAAAGCAAAATACCATCTTCCATTGGCAGTACCGTTACGCTCATAACGCCAAGTATTTTATCAGCTCTATTTACACTCAGATGGAAAAATTATTAGATCAATCAAGTATACTGAGCTTGATATTATACTATAATTATTATTTGTTTACTGAACTCGAACAAGCTATTCAATATTAATTGAGGGTCCAATATTATAGTAAAATGGCTGATCAATAAAGCCAAAGTTTCATTTATCTTTCCATTTATCCTTTCAATTATGTTTGCAGTTTGCAATCTGGATCTTATTCTATTCTACATTTTATTTTATTTTTTACACTTATAATAATTTTATTATTTGTTTTATGCTAGTTGGGTTTAATATTAGTTGAAATATTCTTTACTTGAATTATTATTATCGGTTTTTGTTAATATATTGATTTGATAAAAAATTATAGGCTCAAATATTGTAATACAAATGGATGTCTAATCACTGAGTAATTCTCGTTTACTCTAATTTTTAAATGTTTCCTTTATACCCTTTCTAATTCAGATTGAAGTTTGTAATCTGAGTCTTGTTTTATTTTATTTTTTTTTCATTTATAATTTTTATTTCCGGGTTAACATGCTCACTTTGTACCCATTTTATATTATTTATTAGTTTAATTGGAAATAGTATTCGTATCTTTTTTTTAGTAATAAAGGTTCCAATATCGCATTTCAATTGGATGTTGAGTCAAAGTCTTGAATTTTGTTAACTTTATTCTGTATTATTTCTGGCTATTCTGATTGCAGTTTGTGATCTGGACTTTTTTTTCTATTTTATCTTTTGCGAATCATGCTTATTTTGTATTAATTTCTATAATATTTTTCAGTAGGATTATTAGAATAATGTTTCAGTAATTAAGAGTCCAATTAGCTAATTGCTTAGCAACTAAAATCTTAGTTTTCGTTGATTTTATGCCTTTTTTATTTTTTCCTTTACTCTCTATTGCATTTTTTATTATGAAACGATTACTGTTTTACATTATATTTTAATTGGAGTTGAATATTAAAATTCATTTTAACAATACAATATCTACATAAAGCCGGGTGACAGAAGAATGATGTGCCTCTCATGTTCTTCACCGACGATGAATGCATTATAGAATCCAATTTAATTGACGGTTTAACATTCAATAGTACTCAAGCATTAGAAAGATATTTTGAAATAGGAAGCATGAAATATGAATTCCATACACTCCATATGAATATACGTAGCTATAATAGAAACTTTGATGAATTCACAGTATTTTTAAATAGTTTTAACAAACTTAGAATGAGTTGTATTGTTTTAACCGAAACCTGGTTGGATGATGATGATGTTGTGACGCAGCTCCCTGGATATAATTATTTTCGAACAACAAATAAATTAAATCAGAATGACGGTGTTGTGGTCTACATTGATGATTCGTTGGCCGTTACCTCCTGTGATCAGCTGTGCCTGGGGGGAGTCGCCAACTGCCTAGCCCTGACCTTTAATCTGAACGGCGTGCCTTGCCACCTGTTGTCCGCCTATCGTAGCCCTAACTCTTGTCTCGATTCGTTTGTTTTGGCGCTTCAGAGCTATTTTCTTAACATAGACGGTAAGGATCATTTACAATTATTCTGTGGTGATGTCAATATTAACATTCTGAATGTTCCTCCGAATTCCCCACAGGACTGTTACCTTGATATGATGCATGAGTTGGGATTTATAAGTTTAATCAACAGGGTAACACGTCCCGCGGGAAACTCCTGTTTAGACCATTTCTTCCTGAAAAATGACAAAAAACTTCAAATAAAATCTGCTATTATAGAATCATCAATTACCGATCACTATCCCATATTAGTTCAACTTAGCTCTGGCGGAGCGCCCAACGATCTTGGGCATAGTCACGGGAGAGATCCACCAACTTACAGGGTTACTGATTGGAATGCCGTTGGCGCTGCCTTGTTGTCAACTGATTGGGGCTGTGTAACTGATGTAAGGGATGATGTTGATTATTCAACTGATACTTTTATTAGCGTTGTCCAGTCAGCGATAGAAGGCAATACACGGATCAAATCAGTAACAGCTAAAAACAGGAAAATAAAACCTTGGATAACTCAGAGCCTTGTTAATTCTATTAGATTCCGAGACAAATTAAGCAAAAGGGTATTAAGGCAACCTTTCAATATTCAATTGCGTCAGCAATACCGCACTTATAGGAACATTTTACATTCAACAATCAGAAATGCAAAAACAAACTACTTTAAGGAAAAAATTAATAGTGCAGGAGGGAATCCTAAAAAGTTTTGGTCAGTGGTAAATGAGTTGGCATGCAGGCCGGGTGTGGCTGGGGGATTCCCCTTGGCGCAGTTTCATGGGGATGAGGTGCCATCAGAGTCGGACATCAAGCGAATTAGTAATTCATTCAATAATTTCTTTTCAAATGTTGGAGCTCGCTTGGCGGGTGCAATTCCGGAGCGTGGTCCACTATTGGTGAGTGATGTAGATCATTCTACCGATGTGACTTTTGAGTTGCAACCTGTGATACGACTTGATATTTTTAAAATAGTCAAGAATATGCGGGGAGGCTCTGCTCCGGGTCAGGATGGCATCCATACTAAATTTATTAAAGAACACATAAATGCTGTGATCGAGCCTCTCTCCCACATTATCAATGAAAGTATCCGAACAGGCAAATTCCCAAATGCATTCAAAATTGCCAAGGTCATTCCCATTTTTAAATCCGGCTCTAAATCTTCAATCAATAATTTTCGGCCCATTTCCATGTTAAGTGTATTTTCCAAAATTCTTGAAAAAATTGTTAAAATTCAATTACAGTCTTATTTAGAATCAAATAATTTGTTAGTTTCCAATCAGTATGGCTTCAGATTAAACAAGAATACATCAAATGCTCTGTTCGATATCACCAGCAAAATAGTGCAAAAGGTGGGCGAAGGTAATAATGTACTTATTACCTTCCTTGATATTGCCAAGGCATTCGATGCTGTGTACCGACCAAAACTATTGCAGAAATTGGAATGCTGTGGGATCAGAGGTGTGACACTGCAATGGTTTCAAAGCTATCTACATGAACGGAAACAGACCACCTGTATTAATAATATTTCCAGTGATATGTATAATGTAGATTACGGTGTGATTCAGGGAAGCACACTAGGCCCTTTGCTTTTTCTGGTCTACATCAATAACCTCAGTAAAGTTCCCCTAGATAGCAAGATATTTCTCTTTGCAGACGACACTGCAGTTGTATCATTTGGGACTACCTGGGAGGATGCTTTCAGTAAGGCTACCAAGGATCTCTTTGGTGTCAGGAAGTGGCTCGACCAGAACAAACTTACTCTGAATGTTGACAAAACTAAGTATTTGCCTATTTATTTCAAATCAAACAGTTGCCCAGTTCAGGAGATCCTCAGGCTCCACTCATGTGATGACTATCAGTCCACTACGTGTGACTGTGGGGTATTGCAGCGAGTGGAGCAGTACAGGTACCTTGGCATTCTGATTGATCACAAATTAAGCTGGGCTCCACAAGCTATTTCACTGAAGCAGCGAGTGCGTAAAATGATATATGCCTTCAGACAGCTAAGAGAGGTCCTCCCTTTACATCAACTGCGGGTGGCATACTACGCATATATCCAGTCAGTTCTTATGTATGGTGTCATAGCTTGGGGTGGAGCCTCCTCGTTTGCCTTGGAGCCGGTGGCGGTGGCACAGCGAGCAGTCATCAAGACATGTCTCAGGCGAGACAATCGCTACCCATCTTATCTTGTTTACCAAGAGTTTCAAGTTTTTAATATTAGACAGCTTTACATACGTGTTTTAATGAATTACATATACTACAACAAACACTTAATTTTCAATAATTTAGCTCATAATCATAATACAAGAAATCTAATTAACTTTGGTATTGCTCATCCCCGACTCCTACATAACTGCTTTAAAAATAATAGTAAATACATATGTCATATATTATATAGAAACGTTCCCAATCATTTAAAACAGTCTGAAAATTACAGTATTAACACCTACAAGCAACATTTGAGTAGATGGTTATTAGAAATTGGCAGGGATGCTGCAGAGCAACTGATTCAATCCGCCTTCTTATTCAGAACTTAGTGAATTTGCCATTTATAATGATTAAGTATAGCCTTTAAGCTACTATTTATATATTTGTCTATATATACTTATTACCAGTATGGAATTTCATTGTGTGCAACTCATATTCTCGATTTGCTGATGAATGTTAGTTGATTCAATTGAAATAGTTTTAATTATATGTACAACATGAGAACATAATGTCAATCAACTTGAAAGAACTCACTCTCCACTCACAGACTCAAGTCTTTGTGGAGAGTATTCACTGTTAAATGTGTTAATGAATTTCATGAGTTTGTATTATGTTTTGTGATTAAAAAGTTATTTGATTGATTGGATTGGAATTAATGTTCTGTAACATTTTTTTTTTTTTTTTTTATAATAATAATAATTTTATTTCTCAATAAGCATTCATTACAAACACAACATTACTACAAGAAATAATTATTCTATTGAGAAGACACTCCCGAGAAAAATTCTATTTTGGGAGTTGCCATCAAAGTCCATTTGTATAATTTATTTGATGCAATCAATTAAAAATAAATTAACTTAAACCATGAAATGTAAATATTCTAACAAAAGAGCTTACAGTCGGAATTTTTACAAAAGTTATTAATATTTGAATAAAAAATGAAAGTGAATGATGGAGACAGTGCTACCTTATGTCTAGTAGAATATTGTAGTGTAAAACTGAAAGTTTTTTTTTCAAGAGAATATGAAGAATGAGGTTATGACAATGAACATTAATCTATGTTGAAAATGAAAAGAGAGAGATGAATGATGAAAAGCGGCTCTGCCAGTTATTGTCAAAAACAAAAGCAAGCGTGAGAAAGAAAGAAAAGAAAATAGCTCGTTCCGTACCTTTCAAGCTTTTATTATTTAATTATAATTCTGTTTGTGTATTGTGGCTTATGGGTGCAATCTTAGCTTGTGAATTTAACTATTTTTTTTAAATAGGTCTTCGATCTCATCCATTGTTAACAGCCATTTTTTAATTTCTTTTTTGAGTTTTAGATAGCATGTTTGCTTTCTTGCCACGATTGGTATGTTGTTGAATATTTTAGGGGCTACATAGGAATAAAATCTACGAAAGCATTCTTTGTTTGGTTTTGGGGGAAGTAGACTTCCCGCTGAACGGAGTCCACAAGTTTCCCGCCGTGGATTGACAAGGTGTCCACTCCTATTGTAAAAAGTTAGTAATACTTTATAGAAGTACAGGTATCTCAAAGGCAAAAGGCCCCATTCCCTGAACAGCGGCAGTGAACTTGTTAAGCGAGGTTTGTTTGCTATAGTGCGAATTATGTATTTTTGCCCAGTTAAGATTGGTTTTAAAACAGAAAAGTATGCACCTCCCCAAACCGTTATTCCGTATTGCAGCCTGCTCTCGACAAGTGCAAAATATAGCGTTCTCAGCAAGTGCTTAGGGCAGAGTTTGCGGATGAAATATAATTTTCTACATGTCACCCTTAACTCTTCTCTCAATTTTTGTATGTGGTGTGCCCAGCTGAGCTTGGAATCGATTATTACGCCTAAGTATTTTACAGACTCAGACTCCTCAATTCTGTCACAGTTGCAGTCTATGTCAAGATTTTTGCACTTATCGGTATGAGAGGGAATAGCTAGAGGTTGTGTGTTTTCTGCTTTAGATTTTAGTTGGAAGACGATAATTTTTTACTTTTTAGCGTTGATCTCGAGGGAGTTAATTTGAAACCACAGGTTCAAACGGCGTACATCGCTTGTAATCATTTGGGTCAGCTGAGTCTTAGTTTCAGCGCAGTAGCTCAGAGCTGTGTCATCAGCAAATGCTGTCAGCGATCCAATAAGGTTTCCTTCGCACAAATCATTTATATAGATCAGGAATAATTCGGCTGATAATCCTGATCCCTGCGGAACGCCACAGGATGAGTATCTCTTGGAGCTTAATGCGTCACCTACTCTCACTTGCTGCGATCTGTCCGCAAGGAAACTTGCAAACCATTTGTTACATACTCCCCTTATGCCGGCGTTATTCATTTTATTTATTAGAATTTTATGTTCTACTGTGTCATATGCCTTCCTTATATCAATAAATAAACTTGCACATTTTTTACTATTATTCACACCATTGTATATTTCTGACGTTAGTTTGAGCATAGCATCTTCAGTGTTACGTCCTTTCTGAAAACCGAATTGATTTTTACTGAAAAATTTATTCTTTGATAAGAAACTAACTAGCCTAACTCGTACCAGCCTTTCCAATAATTTGGCAAAAACTGACAGAAGTGCAATGGGTCTATAGTTGTTGGGGTTTTTTCTATCTCCTGATTTGAATAATGGTATGATTATTGCAGTTTTTAGTTGTGTAGGGTAAATACCAGAGCTCAGACTTAGATTATATAAATACGTCAGTACGTCAGCCAGGTGTTCTATCATACTCTTCAACAACTCAGCTCTAATATTGTCAAATCCAGGAGCTTTTCTTGATTTCATTGACATGGCTGTTGCTTTGACCTCTGAGACTGTAATAGGAAAAAAGACCATCGAACCTGGATATTTTACTTGTTGAGGAAATAGCTTGTCTACTAATTCTGAATTCCTTGGTTCCAGAGGGCCCTCCCCATCTAAAGCATTTCTTGTGGATGATACTAGAGCAAAGTGTTTATTGAGTTCATCGGCAATTCCAACCTCGTCCTCGATCGCTTCCCCATTATTATTATTGACAATTTGCTTTATTTTCTCGTCGCTTTTATTTTCCCCGATTAATGAATTTAACAATTTCCAGCTATCTTTAGAGTTACCTCCCAAATTGTTAAATGTATCCTGAAAATATTTACTTTTGGAATCGTCTATATCAGCTTTTAAATTTATCTCTGTATTGTTTGTAGTGATTATTTAATCTGATATTATGTGGTTGTTTTTTTGTTTTTTTATACAGTTTATTTTTTATTTCAACTCGACTTAGTAAATTGGAGGTCAGCCACGGTTTGTGTTCGTTTAATTTCCGCGCCTTTATGAGTTTATCAGAGCTAACAGCATTGATACAATCCTTAAAAATTTCGATAAACTGATTGAAAGCAAGGTCTACCTGTGATTGATTATAAACGCTAGTCCAGTCAACCTCTTGTAGCCTGATGGAAAGCGCTTGATAATCAATCTTCCTAATTTTCTTGTTATTCCTAGCCTGAGATAATGACTGATTTAGTCTATTTGTACATAGGTTAAGATATAATTCAATAGTGCAGTGGTCGGTAATTCCGTTATTGCAAACATTAGTTGTTGGATTGAAACTATTTTTAGTGGCTGTATATCTAAAGAAAAGGTGATCTATGCATGTATTTGATGTGTTAGAAATTCGTGTGGGCTCATTCACATATGACATGAATCCAAAGCTTGACATAATAAAGTTGTACTCTTCAGTTTGTATGTCATCTTCAAGAAGGTCGATATTTATATCACCGGTGAAGATAACATTTTCCTCATTTCCTAACGCTGATAGCAAAACTTTTATCTCATCAAAGAACAAATTCTTAGGTAATGAATGAAATCTATACAATGCAATGATGCTCAGTTTAACATTATCAATAGTGAGATTAACTTTCAAACCGTCTGCCGAAACTATTGTAATCTTATCAGCAGTAGCTACCACACTTTCGTCCAAGTACACAGCCACTCCACCTGCTCTATAGTTATCATTACAATTTGTGAAACATTTATAACCTCTTATTTGATACAAGTTAGATTCATCACTGTAAATCCAGTTTCTGTTAATATTATGCAAGTAGGTTTTATAGTACACTTATTCACAAAAATGGAGAATAGTTCAAAATTTTCACGCAAACTTCTAATGTTTTGAATCAAGCATGAAATTATGCTATTATTATGAGTCATTCATAATGGAAAAATAGGAGTTCGACAATATGAGATCAGATAAATTAATGTAAATAAATTCACTGTTATTCATTAATTAATACACTTGATTCATCATTACCTGCATCAGTTAGATTGACGGATTCATCACTTACACCACGCTGTTTGCTTTTCGTTGTTTCCAGTTTATCTAGGTCATCAACTGTCTCAAGAGATATTACCGGTTTTCCATCACTTTTCCTCATGAGAATCTTTCCATTTCGTATCCATAGGTATTTGTACGCTTTTTCAGTTTTTGCAACTTTCGCCAGGGCTAACACTTTTCTTCTTTCTGGAGCGAGGCTCTCGTTCACGTACAGGGGAATGTCGGAAGGAAGATTTAAGTGACGGGTCGAAAAATCTCTCTTCACTCGGCGCCTTCGTAGAATTTCCTCTTTGTCAATTCTCCTTGTGAGTTTGATAATAATCGGCGGGGTTTTTTTTTTGGTCGCGCGTTGGGAGGCGGTGACAATTGTCAATTTGCATATCCGTAAGCTCGTGTCCTAACGCCTTGCTCACAGATTTCACTACACCGATCAAGTCCTCGTTCTTTTCCTGTGGATAATTGTGTAGCTCGAGGCAGTTGGAGCGCGTATACTGCTGAAGATCGGATACAGCTCGTTGTAGGTTATGATTTTGTTTTTTCAGGATATTGATTTCTAACGCCTGAGAATCAATTTTTTCAAGGCATAGTGCAAGCTGCTCCTTTTGTTTTTCAAACTTATGAAGGATATCTGCCACGTCTTCATGACACGAATTTATGGATTTTCCCAAATCTAGTTCCATTCGTCGGATGTCTGCTCGTACTTCGCTAATCATCTGGACCACTTGTTTCAGCGAGATGTCGTCCGAAGACATGGAAGTCTCGAAAGCGATACTCCTTCTCTTCTCTCTGGTACAGGATTCACACCTCCATGTCTTTTTGTTGTCGGTTATATACTTGAGGTCGCCCGTTTTCAAACCGACACAGTTGCCGTGAAATTTGTTGTTGCAGTCGCAACACCAAGACATTTTCACCTACAATTTAAAATAAGCTCGACATTCGAGAAAATGCTATTATTTCAATTGCAAACTGTTGATTCTATTGAATCATTCACTATGAAGAGATAGCAGACTTCGTGTATCTCCAGTATTATTGTCTTGTCACCAGCTGTCTTGGATCTTTCAATAGTAGACTTGAGATGCGCGTGAACACTAGCGTCAGGTGATAAATTTTTCATAACGGCAAGGAAAGTTGTGTGATTGTAAAGTTAGTAGACAGAAGGTTGGTCACTCATCTATAGTATTTTAGTTGAAATGCAATTGGAGTAGGGGAACTGCAGTCGTGACGTAGGCTGTAGTACAGAGTAGGCAGTATATCGCATTCTTGAAAATAATACGGTGACGTATAGTCAAATTATATAACACAAACATTTTCTGACATGCAAGATTTCTGTTTCTGCTTTACAATAATTATCAAAACATTTGAATAATACAAGTATTTTGCCATATAAAAGCAAAAACCCCACCTCCTAACCTTCCCTTTCAAACCCTTAAGGTTTCTTCATCTTCTAGGTCGTGTTTATATTTTGTAGTTTGGCTATACATCAGCTTGTGAATTTCGGGGATGAGATATTTTGATTCTCGTAGAACATGTGCTCGATACCAGCATATGTTCAGTGCATTTATATGAATGAAATTCTTCGGATTTATTGGGATCGGTTATTGCAATGCATTGGTTTATCAAGATTTTTTATGGGTTGATCTGAAATTATAATAGTATAACGTTGTCTACTAACGCTTTTCCAGCTTATTAACTTTTCCGTGTCACGTTTTTAGATTCTTGAAAATCTTTCAACTTAAATTTATTCATACAAGTTGAATGAACTTGAAATATTTAACCAACATCATTAGAAAACTGTATGCTCAGTGTGGCTACTCTATCACTTTTTTACTACACGTGACGTCACGCTGGCGTTCCCCCCACCACTTCGAATCTTTCACTTGTGAGTGATCAACCTTCTGTCTACTAACGTTGGTGTGATTGTGCCACACCAGAATTTTTCTGTTAGAAGCTGCTGTCAAACAGCTGTTTCTCGTGCGAAGCCTTACTCGTGAATGTCTTCTTCGTTTGAAAACATGTCAGTTTACACAATCATGCTCTACACACTTGTCCTATTTTATTGGTGGCTACTTATATCGACAATTGGATTACACATAATGAATTTCAGTAGAGGTTCAATACAAAATAGTTTTCTTGTAAATGTTATCACACTTACCACTCTCAAGTTATTTCGGTTCAGTGTAAACACATTGAATAATCCAAGTTTTGGCAATTTATTGTTCTGGACCATCATGAATAGTAGGACCTTATTCATCCAGTTGGGTTTATTCAACCAATCGCAGCCATAGATGAGGTCGTTTCTGATTTGTTCACCCTGTAGCATACACAATATTGTGATTAATATGAATATCTACTTATTGACCGAGCGAAGTGAGGTCTAAGATTCAAGTCGACGGTTTGGCATTTCTCTTAATGTTTAAATGATTAAATGTTTACATGTTTTTATGTTGCGCATTTACGGCGAAACGCGGTAATAGATTTTCATGAAATTTGACAGGTATGTTCCTTTTTTAATTGCGCGTCGACGTATATACACGGTTTTTGAAAATTTTGCATTTCAAGGATAATATAAAAGGAAAAAGGAGCCTCCTTTATACGCCAATATTAGAGTAAAAATCAGACTATAGAGTTATTCATCATAAATCAGTTGACAAGTGATTACACAGATGTGTGGAGAAGCCAGTCTATTGCTGTATTTCCATAAAGTCAATAGTTCCAATCAGGTACTCTTGTGGATGAGAATACTGCGTGAGGTCTACTGTTCACAGATCTACTAGTTTATATTATAATCATTCAGAATATTACACAACTTACAGAAAAGTAGCACAGGCTTACGCCCAAAACGGTTCCAATTCTAATTAATACAACAGTCCAAATGTAGCTAGGTTATGTGTCACTTCAAAATTCTTTGTGGAAAACATTTAGTCCAGGCGCTGGCTTACATTGAGCATACATGAGAGAGGCAGTGAATTTGACTTCGGATTATTGTTAGGGGGTCTTCAGTGTATATGAAACTCGATGTCGTCACGTCCCAGGGTGGTCGACAGATTGGGGGGGAAGGGGGTAAGTTGTAAAAACCGCGCGCTCATAAAATCGCCTGTTCTGCAGTTACTATTCATAGTACAGCTTTGAATTTTTTCTCAATATTATGTACACATAACTGGCTTTCAATGTGGTCCTTTACATTTTTGCAATAAACCGCATAGTTTTCCTGTAAAAAAATGAAATATGTTGAAAAATCTATTTTTTTATCATGTACTTTTTGTTATTTCTCGAATATTTAGGTCGTTAGCCGACTTAGAGGAAAAAGTTCCCAATAAACGTTATAGGCCGTTTCTTCCTGAGTCCAATGATATATATGGTTTGGGGGTTACGATCATAGATGCGGCGGTGGGAGGGGAATAAGTAGCACTGTTACGCTGCGGCGCGGTCCTCCCTCATGATTAATGCGGGTAGTGACCTGTCAATCGCATCGCTCCTACTAGTCTATGCATTCAAATTATGTATTTTAGGAACGCTATCATGTATTTTCGGTCGCTGAACACGATTTTTCAACTCTCAAGCCTCAATAATTGATAATTGTCATCATAATATACAAATTATGGTCAAAATTACAAACTTCATCTCATTATCATTATTTATGTTTTCTCAGTCATAAAAACTATATTTCATGAAGAGAGAATAATTATTCGATTTAGTATAATGATCACTTTGGAATTGCGAAAGTCAAGTGATGGAGTAAGTTAAACAATTAATATAGGCTAGCCTACCCTATATAGAGCACCGTGTGACAGAGTAAAATATTTTCTTAATATAAATTTACAAATATGGTCAATTACTCCCATGTGATATGACTAAATATTTGATTACAAAGGAAATACAACTCTAAAGCTGCGTTTACACCAAAGAGGTGTTAATAACTCAATCTTTATAGATTCTATTAGATTGAACATAATTTATCATAAACATGATGAACGTATGTGTTTGTCAAGTTCCATTCAATCTAATAGAATCTATAAAGATTAAGTTATTAACATTTTGGTTATAACTCTGGTGTAAACGCAGCTTTATCAACTTATTTCTGTAACTTATATCTACGAATAGATAGGTACTTTTCATGTGGCTGTGTTTGACTGATTGTCTAGGGGTGGTACTTGAATGGAAGTGGAGGAATAGGAGATATCTTTGTTGAATCTGAAATATTTGGAGAGAATACTGTTGGAAATCTATTGAGGGGAGATCAGTATAATTAACGTGTGAGAGCAAGCAATCAAATCAATGAAATAACTACAAGAATGACTCATGAACGGTTCAAATATGAGAGATTGTCAAAGTATATTTGAAAGAAGTCAGGAGCTATTTGTGGGGTTTTTTTAGAATCACAATGCAAAATCAATAACTACTTGAAATTGATGACTGATTATTGTAACATAGTTTAAATTATCTTAAATTGTATTCGTGCTCATAAGGAAGGAATCTGGTATTGCACATAGAAACTGTACGAGAAAAGATCCCATACTTTTTCCATTCAATCACACAAACTATGTTATGGAGTCTGTGGTATACCGTATCTAGAAAATATGAAAAAAATATCCACAGAAGTAAAAAATCATTGCCAATAAGGAAACATTAACTCTATACAGTCAATACATTGACTCTCTGTCAAAAGGAATCCTTGAAAATTTAATAATGTGACAACCGATCATGCTTTGGAGCAAACCCTCATTCGATCATCTAAAACTCATGGGTGAGTGATTGGAATAGCTAGTTCTTCAAAGGCTTTTCTAAAATGGCTGCTACTATATAAATAAATCTTCTATCAAAGATATTCTGTTCAAGTATGTTGACATTATTATGGATATCACTGGAGATTGTGAAGAAAGTCATCGAAGGAAGTCAAACATGAATAATGGGAGATGAGAATGATTTCCAGAAAGGTTATGCCTTCTCACGAGAACATTTCATTTTTCTTCAAGACTCTGATGGACAACAGAATCTGCATAATGTTATCAATGGTCTGGAAGCAAGTGAAGAAGTGTGTGATTCTCTTTTGAATGTAGAAAGAAATAGTTATTCGGTCTCCAACGATTGTTATCTGAACATAGTTGTGGCAAATTGTATAAGTGTATTCTCACCTATAAAAAGAAACAGAGTTCTGTAATTCTTCACGATGCAATCAAACAAAAAATCCTAGTCTTAGTTCATTCTAGAACAAAAAGATCTGATCTCTGTATTTTCAGTAGGTAGCTGTTTAAAGATAATTCGGTATTGAAGTTTTAGTGCAGCATGCATTTCTACAATAACCGCAATCTCTGTCAACATCTGATGGATATTTAAAAAAAAAAAACGCTTAATCTCACTTGGCCCAAGAAATTGTAAGTGAAACTAGTTGTGGATTTGACTAAATCCCTAAATATCGTTGACAAATTCGCATAATGATGACATGGCTCTCCTGAATTCAACCCCTACTTCACTTGAACTTTGTGATGAGTAGAGTTATGAAAATTCTCAATGAAGATGGAGTGATACAGGTGGACATAGTTTTTCATGTCTATGGTCTAAATTCAAAGGTAGTGAACATACTAGAAGCAGCAGAGTAAAAGAATCACTCCAATAATATGCTCTCCAAACCATCGAGACTTGATTTCTAAATCTGTGGCAGAGATTTATTAATGTGACATGCAATACATACAATGTGACATCTATAAAGGAATAATCCATACGTTAGCTACGTGCAGGAATACATTCATTCTTTCATTTGTGGATAGAACTACAAATCATTTAAATATGTTTGGGAAAGAATAACAGGCATGGCCCAAAACTATTCTATTCCCAAATTTTGATACTGAATAGCTTGTTACCATTTCAAAACAGTCTGAACGGGAATACCATAATGGATGAATCAATCAAAAGTTAGTGAAATACCATTATAGTAATACTGTTAGAAATAATTTGAATGAATATTTAAATTTTCATTTCATTTTGATTTGACACATATCTATTGGTATAATTACCTATCTATAATTATAATTATCTATATTGGATATATTTCTCGAAAGTTCACGACAAACTGAAGATTCGTGAAAGATTAACATTTTCATACTAAACATAATTTTATTATGGAATGAATGAATGATGAATTCCATTTCCAGCATAAAGAACTAAGAATTCCACAAACATTTCTTGGAAATTAACAGACTATTATATCAAGTAGCGTGGCCAGTCTGTAATTAATAATTTAGCCTGCAGCTCATCACAATAATTAATTTGAAATAAAAACAATAATACATAAACACATATGATATTATCATTATTCTATCTTAATATATTTCTTGAAACCCAAGCACGTTTATTACAAATAGTCATTTCTTAGTTTCCTTGCAGATAGTGAAGTTTTTAATTTGACCCATAATTTGTATAATTATGATGACAATTATCAATTATTGAGTCTTAGAGTTGAAAAATCGTGTTCAGCGACCGAAAATACATGATAGCGTTCCTAAAATACATAATTTGATGCATAGACTAGTAGGAGCGATGCGATAGACAGGTCCCTACCCGCATTAATCATGAGGGAGACCGCGCCGCAGCGTAACAGTGCTACTTATCCCCCTCCCACCGCCGCATCTATGATCGTAACCCCCAACCATATATATCATTGATTCAGGAAGAAACGGCCTATAACGTTTATTGGGAACTTTTTCCTCTAAGTCGGCTAACGACCTAAATATTCGAGAAATAACAAAAAGTACATGATAAAAAAATAGATTTTCCAACATATTTCATTTTTTTACAGGAAAACTATGCGGTTTATGCAAAAAAGTAAGGACCACATTGAAAGCCAGTTTATGTGTTACATAATATTGAGAAAAAATTCAAAGCTGTACTATGAATAGTAACTGCAGAACAGCGATTTTATGACGCGGCGTTTTTTAACAACTTACCCCTTCCCCCCAATTTGTCGACCACCTGGAAGTGACGACATCGAGTTTCATATACACTGAAGACCCCCTAACAATAATCCGAAGTCAAATTCTCTGCCTCTCTCATGTATGCTCAATGTAAGCCAGCGCCTGGACTAATTCACATCTTGGGAATAAAATCAATATCGATTTTCCAAGGTACTAGCTCTTCCACACTCGTTCGTCAGTGAACAGCATCACCTCAATACGTATCGACGCTTTCAAGTCGTCTAAAGTACGGGGTTTATGTCGATTAACTTGCTCTTTCAAATGTCACCACTAATAGAAGCCATTCTTTAAATGTCTTGAAAGCGGCGATAGTTACTGAGATGGCGTAGGTTACTGAGGATACACTGGAACGAGTGTGGAAGAGCTTCCAGGACAGAATAGGAAATTGCCTCAAGGAAGAAGGACGTCTCCTTCTTGGCATGGATTTCTCTACGAAAAGTAAATGGCATATACCTAAAACTACTCACCTCAAGTTGAATAAATGGTATATCGGAAAATCAACATTGTTTTTCTATTTCTAAAATGTAAATTAATGTTTCTCGTGGTCACTCTGTATTATCAATTAATGTAGATGCATTAGTCGAGTGGCTTAGACGCTGGCTTTGTAACGCAAAGGCCCCGGGTTCGAATCCCGGTGGGGCCAGATACCAATACCTACTATTACTTCAGGCCCCACAACTGATCTCTAATAAACTATGACGTCATCACATGTAGATCCTTGATCTACTGGCGGCAAGCAAGCGAAATAAGAGCGCTGATGCTTGTTATCACATCTGATTTATGGTAATCAACAAAATTGGAATTACAATTTTCACGGTCTTCCATTTCAATGAATATGGCTTGTTTATCATTCTTCTAATATTCGTTTGTGAAAAGTAATAATGAATTTGGGGTTTTAATTCATGGGATACTGTTGTGTACTTAATTGTCGCGGGAATTATAACAAGACTCAAAAGTTTCCGTAAGGTATTTTCTTTTTCTAAAGATGAAACTTTGAAACTAAAATGGATACGAGCGATAAGAAGAAAGAGCTTCAATTCTACAAAACAACGGTTGACATGAAGTGTAGAAGAGCAGTGTAAATAAAGTGTGAGTAGAGAATTTAATTAAGGTGTGAAAGAACAGTGTAAATAAAATGTGAAATAACAGTGTAATATTGGAGTGAGCAAGAACAGTGTAAATAAAGTGTGTGAAAGAACTTTTCAACTAATAAAAATTAAAAAGTAAATGCAAAGTGTTGGAACTGTCCATAACATCATAATATTAAAGGTTTTGCCTAGCTGAAAAACATTCCTGATGGGTTTCTTTGTATAACAGATTTATTGTGATCAAGTTTATGGAAGCCTCTTTCTTAAAAAAGAGTTACATCTAATTTGGTTTATCTTTGATTTACCTCTCCTTCGATTCTGATACAGGCTATTATTAAGTATTTTTGGTTGAGATGAATTTATCAATAGCTCTATCACTGAATCGAGTAGACCTATAGATGTCTATCAAGTTGAAAGTATGGATAAATTATTGCATTTGTGGAATAAAGTGTCTTTATTTCAATAAAATTTCTATTTAATAAAATACAAATGTCTCTAATCTGAAATTTAGATAGATTCCATACAATAAAAAATCGATACAGTAACAAGAGTTACATTGATAAGCTAATAGAAACTCCTATGATCTAGGAAGAATCAATCTACATGTTATGACGTCATAATTAGTTGTGGGGCCTGAAGTAATAGTAGGTATTGCAGATACTCGGGCCACTCCCGAGTTAGGATGGAGACGTTGAGTTTGAGTGAAACGTTGAGTGTGAGCACAGAGAAAAGAAACACTTTATGCTTATTCCGTGGTGTGAGGCACGGCTGTCTAAACGCAGTCGTAAAGTCTCGTCAGAGGCTCTGAGCCAGCCAGGCATGTGCGCATTCATTCATCAATGAATATAAATCGGAATGAACAAGAGATTTCAACTGAGAAAAATTAAATGATTATCGCCTGTAAGAAAGAGGAGACTGACCTCATCCTGCAGTTTCTGGCCCAGATCACAAATGAAGAAACAGTTCATCACCACTCCAAAAATCACTATACCGTGTTTTATCTTGAATGTCAACTCGCCTTTCTGCGAACAAATTGATTCATAATTTTATTATTTAGCGAAAATCCAAATTAAATGCTGTAAATCACCCCGAAGACCTCAGCAACTGCAAATATTGACAACAGGGTTAACAGATAGATGGAAATTTGATGAGCGCTACTATCAAAAAATTATTTGTTGTCAAATTATTTACACTGTTAATATAATTGCAGTAGCAGAAATCTTCGGGGTGGTTTACAGCATTCAATTTGAATATTTGTTTAATAATCCTATACTAGTCTATTAGACGAGCAATTTCTGTTTATAGTTTTGTATTTCACCGGATCTCGAAACGGCCTAACGATTCTTACGAAATTCAGACATAGTAGTTTATAATCCAAATTCGATTGCACTAGGTCTTATCCCTGAGAAAACTCGCTGAAGGACATTGAAAGATAATTATTATTCATACTTGGAAAAACAGATGATAATTTTTTTTCGTCGTCAATTGGAGATGGAATTGAGTGAGCGAGTTCATGTGTGTGGGACTGTGTCAAAATTATGACTCAGCTGTTGGACTTTTGTAATCATTCAATCAGGTACTTGGTGCCGGTTGCAAAAAAGCCGGGTTATTTTAATCCTGATTAATTCCAGTAGAACTCCCTTTTTGAAATGGTCTTTTCTGATTTGGTTCACGTGAAATTAATCTGGATTGAAATTGAAGCAGCATTTGTGCAACCGGCCTTTGTGAGGGAAATTTTTGCATTCCTCTTGGAATTAATCTCAATTTACTGTGATTAGATAGAACATTTCTGTATGAATTATGAATATTATTATAATATCTTCTTTCGTAATAATTTGTTATGCTTTTGTACTCCGGAGCGAAGCTCGGTCCCTGATATTAATAATTATTAAATCATCAGCATTTGAATAAATGCAATATCTCAGTAATTTCCATTTGCAAATTCATACAGCCAGATGTGATGAAATGTATACTATAAGGAGGTGGGTGTTAATAGGAGTTCTAGAAACAAATTGATACACTCATAAGTAGCTGAATGTATACTATAACAGCATTTATTTATTTACAGATGGAATTAAATAGAGAATGCATTTATTCAAATGCTAATTAATATATAATTATTATTTAACGAAAATCCCAAATAAATGCTGCAAATCACCCCGAAGACTTCTGCTACTGCAGAACTGCAGACTCTGCAGTAGCAGAAGTCTTCGGGGTGATTTGCTGCATTTATTTGTGATTTTCGTTAAATAATAATTATATATTGATTAGCATTTGAATAAATGCATTCTCTATTTAATTCCATCTGTAAACTGGTTGGCCGCTGTGGCTTCTTATAAAATGAGCACTGCAATCCAGAGATTGTCAGTTTGGTGTAAGGGTAAGCATTCCTGACTAGCAATTGGGAGGTACCGGGTTCGATTCCCGGGCTGGCAACTAATTTTTGGATAGTAGTTCTCATCAAATTTCCATCTAGCTGTTAACCCTGTTGTCAATTTCTGCAGTAGCAGAAGTCTTCGGGGTGATTTGCCGCATTTATTTGGGATTTTCGTTAAATAATAATTATTTATTTTATTTTATTCATTCATTTATTGTATAAACACTATAATCATAATATAATCGTGACATTGGAGGAAAAACTAGGCTTAACTGTACTATTTCTCTCCGAAAATTTTAATGAAATGTTAATGTCGTCCAAAGGTTGAGCATTGATAGGATTCAGGCAGTAGTTACTCCTTGTATGACATTTAATGAATAAATAAATTAATGATTCAAAATGATAAGATGTTATTAAACATAAGACATGCATGTTGGGATGAAGAGAAACAAGAAGCCAATGATATGGAAGACGTGAAAGTGCATTGGATGTAGGAAGGCACGAAAAGGTGGGAAAGAAAAGAGAAAGAGGGAGAACTTGAGTTACTTATCCTTAGTTTCTTACTTATCCTTCATCTATACTAGAATCGACTGGTCTGAGTGTCACCATTATTGGAAACACTCATGCTCTCGACTAGAGTCGAGTCTCTTCTCGACTTGAGTCGTGTAAGTGTGAGTTGAGCCTTATTCTCATTTTTTCTGTGCTGTAGACGTCCAAGGTCTATTTATATAGATTATTTTATATAGACCTTGTAGACGACTTGTGCAGCTCATGACACCTATCAACGGTTCCAGCTACTACAAGGAAAAATTGCACAATTCTTCCGGTAGATAGCAGGCAAGTACAGTTACTATAGACAGTCCTTTCCAATGGACACTGTCGTCTGAATTAATACACTACATAATATAACTACTTGATAAATTATCTGCTATAGTAAACGCAAATTGGAGAGGCGGGTGATGGTGGCACCATCTCTGAGTGAAATTGGTGATTTTCAAGTAGTACAAAAAGATTGTCTGCTTTTAGTTTATTTACATTTGAAATGTCATCATAACCTGACTTCTCATTAAAAATATGTATATGTATATGAAAGAAGAGTATGATAAAGCCGGGATGGAAATCAATGTGGACAAGACGGAGTATTTACAAACGAATAGTGATGGCACACCGGATTTGTCCATTGAATGTAACACCGTGATAAAAGGGAGAGATAAATTTAAATACCTGGGATTTACCATCATGAAAAATGGTGATACAGACGAGGAGATAAAGATTAGGTTGGCCCAAACCAGGAGTTGTATTCGACAGTTGCACCCAATCATATGGAGTAAGGATATTCATAGGAAAAATAAACATAGAATATTCAATGCAATCGTCAGAAGTATAATGACGTATGGGGCAGAGGTTTGGGTGACAAACAAGAG